>NC_133317.1:16233854-16397330 GCF_012295235.1 Primulina huaijiensis | reverse complement strand
GTGACTCCCTCCAGAAGTACCATCTCCGGTCTCCTGATATCCTGGAGTACCTGTCATTGTCCACATACAAAGACAACAACAGCCCCATCTGGGGTGAGCAAAGCTCAGTCTGAAGCAACCACAATATATACCACAGATATCTAAACAATGATATATGATATGCAATGCATGTATGTCGTGGAGGTATCAGGTCAAATGCCCATCCACTGAGCACATGTCAGAATCAAACGAATCGCTATCAAATCAATGCTCGAGCTGGCACACCGGCCTCAATAAGGGATACTCGTATGATAGCGTCGACGAAGCGCCATCAAATCCCAAATCTCATATCCAATCATCGGGGCCACAAATGTCTATGCTTTAAGGGTCATTTAATACCAAACATAGCATTGTGTTCACAAACCCCAGAATCAAATCAAATCATATCAGGGTATCCAAGGATCATAGCTCAACGTGCATGTCATGTATGCCACATAAACTCAACAAATAAGGCATATAGACATGTATTCTCAATCCAATCAATCAAATCAATCAAACATATATCATATGATACAGATACCTGTCGTATGTTACCCGGTCGCAACATACCTCAATTATTCGTTCCAGTCGATGTAGCTTGAAGATATCAGTATAATATTCTATCTACATCAATAACATATTCACTTCAATCAATAACATCATTCAAAATCAATAATATAAGTTTCAAATATCTTTTGAAACTTCAAAAATTCATATCAAAGTCAAATCATATCATAATTCAATTCCGACTTCAAAACTTAGTTTCTTGTCGGTTATTCTACCGCATATATTTATCAGAATTAATAATAACTGACAAATACTTCTTCAATCTCAATCCAATGAATAAAATTCTCTAATTATAATAAATTGGGAAAAATTCAAAATAACATCACTATAAGCATCTCTTCTTCGTTCAAATCATACACTATTCAACCATCTTCAATTTCTGTATGATTTAACAATTTATCGGATTTATTCCAAAAATCGACGAATTTCAAACATCACCAAAACTATAAAATTTATACCTCAAATCGAAGACATCGTGTCAACGATCCCAGAACTGAAGTCGGTTCGTCGATTGGATAAACCGATAAGTCGCACGATCGAAAAGAAAAAAAATCGAAAACCTCTCCTCTCCTCTAGCTACTGTCGAAAGAAAGATGAAACTCACTTCACGTGAGTTTCAACTTTATCTTTTTTTTCTTTTTTTTTTAATTTTAATATTATATTATATTTCTACGGTATATCCAAATCTCAAATCATTTGGACTTCATATGGAAAAGATATGGTACTAATTACCATTTTACCCTTAAAATTAATTCATTAATTTTCAACTTATTTACGAAAATGCCATCAAAATAAATTGAATATTTTTCAACTTATTTACCAAAATGCCATCAAAGCTATTTTATTCTCGAGGTCTCACATATTTTCACATGCCCAACCTCCTATATATATATATATATATTGTTAAAGTAGATGCCCTACAAGACATCGGTTGGCTAGAGAATTTATTTACTCAAGTGAAATAAACAATCTTTATTTTAATATAATTTAGCTTTTCATGGTTTCATTTTTCTTTATCTCTATACATATGAAATCAGCATTGATAAAGTATTTGATTATACTTTAATACAAATGAATCGAAATTCGATGTTGAAACTCATTTGTAAACACTGTATAATCTAAATTCGTTCCTAGTCAATTCAGCCGCATAAAACAAGAATAAAGGTTGCTTAAGCTCGAGACTAGCATCTGTGATGTTGTGTACCGCGTTTCTTGGTAAGGGCATAGAGATGTCCGAACATGCATATGAATAGTCATATGATGATCATACCGAACTACCCTCCCTCAGACTTTCCACGTGGTTATCATTCATCGAGATGATAAGTCCGTGGTTATGATTGTACACCATTAGTCCTTACGACCCGGGACAACACTGAGGCTCTATATGCTAGGGCTGTGCTTTGACTCGTTTACCGACTCCATGAGGGTCATCAGGTGGCGAGATTGTGTACATTTGCGACACATGTAGGAGCCAGTGCATTGTAGTCAAGGATTCACTGCTCACCTGCTGGTGTTGATATCCTATGTGATCTGATGAAATAATAGTGCATGGAATATCAGGTCAGAGTATAAGATGTACGTTAGAGAAAGAGATCTCTAATTGTACATGCGATGCCACTATTTATTCTCAAAGATGTGTCACATAGTTATCGAATTATTATGCATCCCTCGATGAACCAATGGTTGCAGATTCGATCGTGATATATGAGATGAAGGGACCGTACTGTACGTTAATCATAACCGACTAGTTCTTGCAGGCACTATCAGTGATACCTAGGGAATCATGGGGCGATGATACTAGACGCTCTTACCATGATTTGATGGGTTCAATCAGAAAATGGTTTCTAACATTCTCATGATCAAATGTTGGTGCATAGAATGTGGGCAAATTAGGGTAATCCCAAATAAAGGAAATTTTCCTGAATCACAAAGAGTTGTGAATCCACGGCTAGCTGTATCTCTGAACCATTGAGGGTCACACAAGTAATGGTTTACTTGTTTCCGTTGAGATAATAAATTCAATGAGTTGAATTTATAAGAAATAAGTTTGATATGATCAATCGATAAGCTTATAAATAAAGTTTATAAAAGCTTATAGAAATATTGAGAGCATAACTACTAAAGACAGTCAAAGGGAGTGCACCTGCCTTATTTAGACATTGGTGATCTCAAAATTAAAGTGTGTATCATAATAACAAATAAGTTGAATTTGTCACATCGATGATATTGGATCGTCGATCGAGATTATGATGAGATTAATGTAATGAGAGCATGGATCATGGGCTTGTAAGAGTATAAGCCTATCATGATAATTTATTAAAGTTCAAATGGACTTTAATAATTAAATTATATTTTAATGAATTAAAATATAGCCCATTAAGTTTTTATTAAATATGTTATTTATTTATGTAATATGAAAATGTTCATAATACCATAATTTAAAAGCTTGCACACAAAGATAATATTAATACATGATATTCTCAAAATATATGTATTAATATTCGAGATTGAATTTAATATAGCTTGGATTTAAAATCTTTAGTTAACTTAATTAATTGGATTAATTAAGTAAAAAGAAAGGTTAGAAATATAATTAGAAATTTTTTTTATTCTAATTAAGTAGCATGCATTCGAAAGAAAAAAGTAGGCATGCAAACATTTGTAGAATCTTTAGATTAATTAAGTAAATTGAAGATTATACATAATTATAAGATTTTGATTCTTATTAACCAAATGCATCCGAAAAGCTTTTGGGCAAGATTCATGATTGAACTTTCGGCTCTCCCAAGAAAGAAAAAATGGGGCTCTCGAAAATCCATTTTTCATTGCAAGAAAAATTCGACCACTCCTAGTTCGAGAGTTGTGTCGGTTTTTAGTGTACTATCTCTACGAAAAATATCTTTTATTTTTCTAGTGCAACTTAGAAGAGGAATAAATATTCCAGTCGTGGACCGGATTAGGAGATCGAAGAACGTTCGTAGAGATTTACAACAAGAGCTACGCTCGCTAATACCGGAGTAGTTAGAGCCAAGTAAATTAATTCACTAAAGGTAAAGTTGTAAAAATCCTATGTATTTTCAATTATTAAAATCATACGAGTGCTCAAATATATCTTGAATGTCAAGATCTAAAAATTTTAAAACTTCCGCTGCGTTTTGGGCACGAGAAAACCAATGACCCAACATATATATATTAATCCCAAAATCATTATCAATACAAATTTGTGTTCATAACGACGACATCGTTTATTAATGAAATTACACTGAATTATTTTTTCAACAAAATAAAGACCATGTAAGTTTCAAAGATGATTCTGCATATTCAAAAACTAAATAAACTAACACAATAACCTAACAAAAACATTCGATCTTTAAAAGATAATGTTCCTGTAACATCTCGAAAATTTGAAAGACCACGTAAACCACATGCATACATATTATCAAATTTCTTATGTATTTTTAATTAAATTATTTTAATTGCATGAATTGACTATGGTAGATATGTTTACATGTTTAAAATGTAGTTTTATTTTAGAATACATAAAACTGTGTTTTAAAATGTTATTCGAGACGCGATCGAAGAACAGAGACCGGAGACCATGTAAGCGAAAATAGGGACTTTTTAAGAATTTGACTATTAACTTCACAAACTTTCCTAAACAAAATATTTTAAATATTACTTAATGGATTTAATGGGCCTATTATACAAGGTTAATCGGCCTAAGCTTACACCACTTGTTATATATCAAATTTTAATGCCCTAAACCCCACCACAACTCATAAAACCCCACGTCCCAACCCCCTCTAAACACTAGGACTCTCTCATCAGCACACACAACACACATCACATAAAAAATTTGAAGGAAAATCACGTGGAGTTGAGGAAAAATCAGTAAGGTCCTCCTTTCTTCGACGTTCTTCACATTGCAAGCCGTTTTTCATGTGTAATAACCGCAAAGGCACGCCTTAACTTTTGCTCAAACATCTTTCACACCATATTATGTATTTGATTAACCTTGCATGAAAAATATGTTGCACAAGTTTTATTTTCGTTTTTATGGGCATACATGCATATAACTCATGTTTTGATGATATAAAACTCATGCTAATGATACCTAGAGGGGCTGCCATGGTAGGGTAACTTGGAGGGACTTTTTTCCAACGAGTTTAGGGTCCATAGAAATATGGACGAAGGCAGCACTAGCAGGGGCGAAGGCTTGCACGAAAGATAAGAGTCCTTGTGTGCTAGGGTTCTTTGGCTAGGGTTTCCTTTGAGAGCCACGGCTGTAGCTGCTGTTATGGCATGACCAGGAGTCCTAAGAGGTCCATATGAGGGTCCTAGGGTAGCTGCATAAGGGGTGGTTCGAAGGGCTAGGGGATCGCATGAGGGTAGGGGGCCGCACATGTAGGAGCGATCGGGTTTGAAGGGCTGGGGCTTCTAGGTCCTTTAGGCTCGGTCCAGTAGGGTCCATAGGGGTACAGTAGGGTCCTATGGTGGTCAACGAGGGGCTGGTCGAGATTCTTGAGGGCTAGGGTCGAAGCTTGCATGGCTTGATCCAACTAGGGTTTTTCAAAAATTAAGGACAAGGTTCAGTAGCTGATATATGCTTGATTGAGGGTCTTAATTGGCTTGGTTTGGGTTGAATATGGTTTATTTAGGTGTTATTAATCTTTGTTTTAAATTTCGTAAAGTTTGGTTAAGTTTCGAGTCAATACGAGTCAAAACCGGGATGTACGTCTAAGTTTAAAAAAAAATCAAGGAAATTATCGAAAACCCTAAATTTTAAGCTTAAGGAATATTTAAGGGAGTGTTTTAAGGTAATAGGTTAAGTTTGAATGATTTAGGGCATCGTTTCGAGGTCCAGGGATAATTATGGAAAATTATGCATCTAGGGGTAAAACGGTCATTTTACACCTTAAAATTGTTAGACGTTCTGGCAGTGCCCTGAATGCTGTAAATAATGTTAATATGTTTATTTTAAATGTTAATGAAATTATATGATGAAACTTTAATGCTTAAAGACATGTTGCATGCTTGGTTTAAAAGAAAAATGATTTATATGTACGTGCATGAATTTTTATAAGTGATGAAAATATGAAAAGTGGAAGAAGGTGAAATGATTGTGACTAATATGATGATACGATGATATGTAAGGCCAAGGCTCAGTTTACGGGTGAGAGTGTCGCTAATATCCCCGCCGCCCTGTACTATGGTTACACGTAGATGGATCCATCGACCTTCAGCTGATACGAAAGTCACAATTAACGATCTGAATTAAATAAAAGGAAAACATATACGTGTATGATGAAAAGAAATATGATATGATAGGATGAAAGGAAATATGATATGATATGATGAAAGGAATTATGATATGATATGATGAAAGAAAAAAATGTTTAAATTTATGCATGTTCATGAAAAGCTATTTTAAGTAAAAAAAAATTCACTGTTGCATGTGGATGTATATGTATTACTTATTATCATGATTAAGGCTTGCTGAGTCAATAGTCTCACTAGATGTGATCGATGCAGGTGAGCTTGAGATTGATATTAATGAAGGTCTTGATGGTTGATCTTGCTGGACTGAAGATGCACACAACCTGAGGACCAACGCTAGTTTTCCGCAATTAAATTTAGTTTATGATTTACGTTACTTTAAATATTTTTATGATTTTTATGAATGCTTTTGAGATGGTTTTGCGAGAATGTTATAGTAAAGTTTATTTTTGAAATATTGTTAGTTTAGGTTGGTTGATGTTTTACGATTTTATACTTTGAATTACTTTCTTTTAGATTTTCAAATAATAGTTGGTTGGTTTATTTTTAAATGGTACAAAATATTCATATTTTAAATGTTTAGTATTTTGGCCGAATGAATTAGAGAGAAGAAAAAAAAATCTAGTACTTTTTTTAAAAAAAAAGAGTAGTGGACGTTTCAGTTCCGGACTCAATAGTTGAGCAGTTCAATGATGTAATTGACTTGGTTTGATGATACAGTGTAATCTACAGAATTTAAATAATAAAGAGTAGGAGAAGGCTACGAAGAAATCAACACATAATTTCTAACACACCTAACACATCCCTTGATTTAAAATTATCATTAACAATCATGAAGGATTATATCATGTAAGTCAAAAGTTTAAAGAAGCACAT
The DNA here is from genome assembly GCF_012295235.1 of Primulina huaijiensis. Classification (NCBI taxonomy): domain Eukaryota; kingdom Viridiplantae; phylum Streptophyta; class Magnoliopsida; order Lamiales; family Gesneriaceae; genus Primulina; species Primulina huaijiensis. Next base: position 16,390,592 of record NC_133317.1, on the reverse strand, counting down.
TAACCAAGTTTCCAAACTTTATTAATTTGGAACCTTATATAAATTCACTTAAAATTTTTCTTTAAAAAAAAAAACTCAAAAACTCATATGAGACTATTTCACGAATATATTTTATGAGACGAATCTTCTGCCTTAATCAACTAATAAAAATACAATTTTTATGTCAAAAATATTATTTTTCACTCTAGTTATTAACGGGTCGACCCGTTTCATATATATAAATCAATGAGGCTGTCTCACAAGAGACCTAATCTTTAAAAAAAAAGCTTGAAATTGGAACATGAATAACTATTACATATAAATAAAAATACTTTAGCAACTGTTGGAACATTTAAATTTTGATGATGTGCTCGATTTAAGGAATTATTTCAATATTACAAAAATTCAGCACTACGAAAAAATTAATAGTCAGTAACCGAACAAGGAAGGCCTACTGAACTCTTCAATTTCGAGGCTACTGATATTGTCAGCGTTTAATTATGATATCAGATTCGCTAGACTTATGCTACTAATACAAGTAGAGATCACCCGATATTCAACAAAAAAAGAAAATTATGAGGTGTTTATTCACCCTCTATAAAGTAACTTCACCGATACTAACAAGTGATATCAGCACAGATTTTCTTGACCTCTGAACCAATATAATTTGATGGCATATTTTGGCAAAATCCTCATGTTCTCCAAAGAAGAGTTTAGTGACCGGATGAAACGTCTACTATTTTAAAGAATGCGGAAATAATATNGGTCCCCGGGTCGTGTCACCGCACCAGGTCTGCCTACTCAGTGTTCGGCACCTCCAGTCCCCTCATCAACAAGCTCACCTGCATAACACACGCCTAGTCAGTCTAAAGACTCAACACATCTGTACCAGGAATAACAATTACATATACATGGCACACAGTAGTGAAAATTATCATACTCAACGTATCTTTCATGAACTTAAAAGCATAACATAAACATGTTGTGCAAAATCGTAACGTGTCAAAGCATGTCTCATCATGTCATCATATACGTATACATTTTCATTTAATTGAATTTAGTTCATTAGTTGTGACTTTCATATCAGCTCTATCGTATCAGCTTTGTTCGATGGATCCATCTACGTATAACCACGGTATCGGACGGTGGGGACATCAGCGACAGCATTACCCGTCCACTGAGCCTTGGCCTCAGCTCATCATATCTCATGTCATCGTATACATATACATCGTCAGTAACAATCAATCCTCATCCTCCAAAAAACATCATCATATTCACCACTTAAAAAAAAACATGAATATACGTAATTTTTCTTGAAACCAAGCATGAACCAGATTTTTCATAATTACATAAAAATCATAAATGTGATGCATAAACATTTAAATCATGATAAAATGAGCTCAGGGCGCTGTCAGGACCAAAATCTCACCCCGGATGCAAAATGATCATTTTGCCCCTTGAAACTCAAAATTATCGTTTCACCCCTGGACCTCTAAATTTTGACCCGAAGCTTACCAAACTCCTTAAATGTCCCAAAACATATTTATTAATGTTTCTTAGACATAAAATCGAGCATGTTTCAAAACTTATTCAATTCGTTTTAAAACTTGGACCGGAGTCCCGGTTTTAACCTGAATCGAACCGAAACTTAACAAATTTTTCCTTACTCGAACCATGACTCAAACTTCCATGACCAGCCTCCAAACCATTTATTTCAGACCACTTAGGACCTAGAAACAAGCCCAAAGGTTGCTCGAAATCTCCAGCGTATGCGCACAAATTTTTCCAGCTTGAGCGATTTTACGATAAAAATCATATCTCCCTCGTTTCGTATCAAACAATTATGAATCTGCTATCAAATCGAAGATAACAGATATTGCTACAAATCATATATTGAACACATTTCCAAAAAACCAACTAATATGTCATAGAATTTGAAATAACAGAAGGTGATGGGTTTTGAGACACAGAAATTCCACAGCTTGAGCGACGTTACGACAAAAATCATATCTCCCACGTTTCTAATCAGAGAATTATGAATTTGCTATTGAATCGAAGATAACAGAGAGTGCTACAAATCATATGTTGAACACATTTCTAGAAAACCAACAAATAAGTCACAGAATTTGAAATAACAAGCTGATGGGTTTTGAGACACAGAAATTCCACAGCTTGAGCGGCTTTACTATAAAAATCATATCTCCCTCTTTTCTAATAAAAAAATTACCAATTTGCTATCGAATCAAAGATAAGAGAGAGTTCTACAAATCATATGTTGAACATATTTTAAGAAAACCAACCAATAAGTCGTAGAATTTGAAATAACAGGGGTGACGGGTTTTGAGACACATTTCAACAAAAAAAACCGATCGACCCTCGACTTAACCCATCTACCCATCGACCCTAACACGAGACGCCTTCTTCCTTGCCGAGACCAGATGGTTAAGGGCCTTCCCTAGCCTCGGTTGGACCCTCCTGGATCGCCCCTCAGCATGGTGCATCCCCCACACAACCGAGCCTCCTCTAATAATCCACAAACACGCATTGAACCCCATCCGATTTGAATAAAAGGCTTCGGCCTTCACCCAAAACCGAGCATACCTAGGCTCCACTTAACTAGTCACCTTAAAACACAGCACTCTCAACATAAAAAACCAGAAGTCGACATCCCCTTGCAAAAAGGATCATAAAAACGTGAGCAACAAGCAAAGGAACCGAAATTTCATGTCAAACTTTCGCAAAAACGCAAGCATGGTGTAGATCATACAATTCTCATACAAATATATTAAATTCAGTATATATATGACATGTAGGATGAGGAAATGAACATACAAGCGTGTCTTGATGTATTTTACGCAAGAAGGTTGAAGAAACGAGCGTCGGGGAAGCACCGGAGGAATTTTCCTTGAAAGAAATGGCTAGGGCCGAGCACCTAGCAGCTGAAAGGAGGAGAGGGGCGGCTACTTCACGTGAGAATGGTTGATGGAAAATAGAGGTGGGCGGCCACTTATTTAATAATTAATTTTAGGTGTAATTTACATGGTATTTAGTTGTTAATTGGCCCTAAACAAGGTTTAATGGGTAAAAAAAAAGTTTTTGAGCCCATTAATCTTAAAAATAAACTCATCAAGTCCAAACACTCTCCCGAAAAATATTTTGCTTAGATACGTTTTAGAAAATATTGCCCGAACCCTCAAAAAATCCCCCGAATCGTTAAAATTTGTATACCGATTAAAAATATGCTATGACGGGTAAAAATACCCAACAAAACCTATTTCTTAAAAAATACACTTAAAACGCCTTATATTAATTAATAAAAATTAAACATGTAATAAAAATAATTTCCCTAATAATTCCCCGGTCTCCGTTCTCCGTTCGAGCGCGAAATACATCTTAAAAGCTATTATGCATTAACTTTAAATAAACCATGATTTAAAACACAAATTAATGAATTAAACACGATGATTTAAAACATAAATTAATAAAATACCAAAGAAATTTAGTAACTTGCATGCATGTGGTTCACGATGACCTTCAGATTTTCGAGACGTTACCCTGGATGATCCGAATGCAGTCACATTTGGCAGCCCAAGACGATAACATGTGGTATATAATCACTGATGAATCAATTAAATATTAAGACCAAAACTGTTGCAGCCATTTCAGATAGTGCATCACATATGATTGAGAAGCATATATCATAATCATGAACTAATGACGAAAAAAAGGCAACATTAGATAATGAATTAAATCAATTTATCAGAAACAATTTACGATACTTAGTTCTTAGACCAAGTAATCAATCAATAATTGACACCAGATTAATATTTAAAAACAAAATGAATGAAGATGAAATAGTATTAGAAATAAAGCAAGATTAGTGGCCCAAAGATTTAGACAAGAAGAAAAAATGAACTTTGATGAAACATTTGTACGTAGTAATAGCCAGATTAAAATCAATTTGATTTTTTCTTGCTTTTGCTGCTTACAAAAATTTCAAGGTATTTAAAATGGATGTCAAAATATCATTCTTATTGATTTATTACTAGAAGAGGTTTATGTTGAACAACCTCTTGGGTTTAATGATCATATAATGCCGAATCACGTGTATAAGTTGCATAAAGCTTTATATGATTTAAAACAAGCACCAAAGGCATATTATGATACTCCATCTCAATTCTTGATTTATCATGAATTTACCACTAGTTTGTAGACAAAGAATTATTTAAATACTCTACAAATGATCACATCTCACGTGTACAAATTTAAGTAGATGATGTTATTTTTGAATCTACTAATCCAAAGTTTTGCGGGATGTAAATTATACATGAAGAATACTAGTGGTTCATGCAAATTTTTTGGAGATAGATTGATCTATCGGTTCATTAAAAAGCAGGCTTCTATTGCCACATCAACATCAGAATCTGAGTATTTTGGCTGGTAGAAGTTGGTGCTCTTAGTTGCTATGAATTCAGCAGCAGTTACGAGATTATGGAATTCAACCTTCTGAATCACTTATTTTTTGTGAAAATACTATTGTAATTGCGATCACATACAATCCAATATTGCATTCTAGAACCAATCATATCGATATCAGATTATAAAGAAAAATATGAGACTGAAATAGATGTTTACTAAACAATAGGCCGTTGATATCTTCACCAAACCATTACTTGATGCTAAGTTTTCTATTTCCGAAATATTTTGGGTTGATCAATCTTTCTTAAATATCATGTGATGGTATATGATTTTGTTTTATGTGTTAATCACTAGTTGTTGCTCATATATCTATTGATTGCACTGATAAAACATAATGGTACACTGAATAAATACTTCTGCTGAAATGCTCAGTATAATTCTTAATTCAATAGACTTTATAAAATAGCGTAATTAATACAATTTTTACTTATTTATTATTCTTTAAGGACATTCAGTCGGCTATTTCTTTTCACATTATTTTAAAATTTTAAAATCCGCCATTTACTTTTCAGTTAAATTTTCACAAATGAAGCTCTTCTTTTAAATCAGCTTTCTTCGATCAAGAACTATCTTTTGAAAAAATCGCAGCCTACGAAATGAAGGCATATCAAGTCAACTTCAAGTCCGTCAATGGACTAGAAGATGCTACAATGGTGGCTATATATGTACAAGACATTTGAAAATGCTGGACTTTTCTCTTTTTTGATCTATCCAATGATTGTTTTCTAAGACACTAATTAAGATTTCTATGCAAATGCCACAACTATTACTGACAAAAATATATCTTATTCCTCTGGTGGCCAATAATATATGTTCGATGACGTTTTGTTTACTTCTACTTTCTACTTGCCTACCGAGGGACTATCCGACTTCTCCTAGGTTTCATCCCCTCATTTTTATAATGGTTCCTACTGCTCAGCCTGAACATTCCTCGTCTCTTCTTTCAGTAGGAGATCTTCTTCTGTCAAACGTGGATGATGTGGTTAACTCTATTGCGCAAAGTGGTTGTTTCCACTGAAGACATGCCTACTGATCCTCTACCAAATCAAGAAAATATTGAGTCAGCACCCTCTCCCCCTCCTTCTTCAGAACTCCAAGTTGAAGATCCACCTTTGGAGAATACTGATGTGCGGGTAGTTCCAGTAGTCTCTCCTCCGCCGATGTCTCAAATAGTACCTACTACTGACATTCTAATTGCTGAATCACTTCAAAGTCAGCAAATTACAGACGTGCAAGAAAATGTTGCTGACATGGCTGAGGACACCTCGAACACTTTTCAAACATTAATTATTTTTACTGGTGTTCCTCTGATACTGAAGCTGTCCCTGAAAGTCCAAAACTTCTCTTTACTCATCCAAGCAATACAGTTGAGGCTAGAGCTGCTCGTGTTTTGGAAACCCGTGAAAGATGGGCAAGAAATGCAGCAAATGAAGATATGATTCCTGAATCTTATGATATTTCGCCTGTTGAGTCCAAACTGGATGACATTGCTGCATTGGGTATGAAATTTAAATTTTTGGTAAAAGACACCAAGTAAAATGTCAGCATCACCGAAGCAAGTCTAGATGCATTCAAGACCAGGATCATGGGCAACATTGAACATATTCAAAATGACTTTCTCTCTCTTCAGAAATTCTTTGTTCAGTTCAAAGGAAATATTCTTGAATCCCAGGCTTTAGTTATGGGCAAACATAATTGATATTCACGGGAAATTTCGGGTCCGATCCCAACGAGCGTCACTAGTTCAGGCGTGAGCTTTAAGATCACCCTGAGCCTGAAATCAAGAATAAGACCGTTAGAAGGGGGCCAGGAGGGTGTCCTGGCGTAGCCCCTCCGATGCTCAAGTCAGAGACTGAGGGTATATGAGGGGAGCAGCTAAGGGTGCTGCTGAAAACAATATAGTGAATGAATAATCATACGCTCAAACCTGGTATTTATAGGAGAATACCTGGGCTGCTCATGGGCCTTCACCTGTGGGCCCTAGAGATGGGCCGGGAGTTTGGGCCTGATCTTGATGGGTTCATCCATGGGGTATCACCAGTCTCCCCCTCCCGAGTCGAACTGAATCGTAGGTTCAAAGTTCGATTAATTGTGGTGTCCTTGGTTTATCGGTGATGAGGACGTACCGTGCCAGGAAAATTAATTTCGTTTGTCGTTAACGAACGATGTTACCACTGCGAAAATTACGGGGATCGAATCGCAATCTTGAGGAGGAAGTCACCACTCATAATCGTCCTGGTAAGGAAGTCCGTCACGTGAACCAACAAATGAAAATGTCTGAAGCAGATAACTTATGGTACGGTCATTTGTCATCCTATATTCCTCCCACTAGCGAGTCGAAACTTAGGACTTTGTGGCACATTCCATCCTCTCACCAAATCATCATACCTAGCCCAGAGGACCGACCCTATCTAGCCCCTAAGGGCTATTATACCTTTTTTCAGCATCACTTTGATGCCGGTCTTCGCTTTCCCTTGTGCGATTTCCTTCAAGAATTGAGCAAGTACTATCAGGTGCATTTAGGTTTACTCACTCCCAACGCTCTCTGCTTGATAAACTGTTTCGTTGTGTTATTCCGGGCCCTAAACCTCTCTTTGAATTGCACCACCTTCTCCTACTTCTTAGTTCTGTCTCGATCAAAAGAAGGACCTTTCTATGTGACATCCCGGTCTAGTCACAAACTCTTCGATGGGGCCCCCAGTCACGTGAAGGACTGGAAAAAATATTTCTTTTTTGTTCAGCCCCCTAAGGAATTGACCTGCTTCACGGATTGGTATCCTTCTTTCACCAAACCCAAATTTTCCAAGGGTTATAAAAAAGATGAGGAGTATCTGCAGATAATGAGTGTATTAGGAGATCGATGCTTTAGTATTCCCCAACTCTTGTCTGAAGATCTCATGTGTCACGCCGGGTTGAGTCCCGCGAAAATTAAGCTGAAGGAGAGTGCCGGTAGATATTCTCGCCTCTTAACCATTTTTATCTTTCTTTTGCTTATTGCGTTCTTTGATAATATTCTCATTCGGTTTTCTGTTTTTACTTGCAGGTGTTAGAGTCATGAATGCTGCATTGCTTCGCGAGGTTGCGAAAAAGAAGGCTGGGAGTTCATCATCCGTTCCCCAGAAGTCAGTCGTTCCAGCAGCCACGATGGCCACGAAAGGAGACTGTCATGTTGCTGAGAAGAAGAAAACAAGCTTTTGCTCTACTACTGTGAAGAGGCCTGCTGGCTCCCCTACTGCCGTGAAGAAGAAGGCATGCACGTCCTCCTCCGCTCCAAAGCGTGCATCCTCTCCGCCTCCTCGAGCCAAGTCGCCACCTCCGTCTGGTAAGAAGAAGGCACCCACTGATCCTAGCCCGTCGGTCTCACAGCATGGTACACGTAAGATTTCTGATATCTCAGTTGTATCAGTCTCTTCTCCAGAAGGGTCCGAGTCAGATGAGGGGCCTCCCCCTGAATCGGCGGTGCATCCTCTATACACCCCGGACACGGCCCTCGTGGGGCGGGGTCCTACTCATCTGGCTCATAAGATAATGTATAAGCTTCCTTCCGACGCAGATTCAGCGTTCATGAGTTCACTGGGGTGGTCTGAACTCACTCGCCGGACATGTAGCAGTATCACTGAGGTATATTTCTCCTTCCAGTCCTTAGATTAATATCCAATATATGTTTGATCTTCTTTTCGTCTTTTCACTCTTATCTATCTTATTCAGGGCATGATGTACGCCAGGGAGTTGGTGGAGCGCGCCAATGATATCAGGTCCATCGCCTGCCAAGACTTACGCGAGGGTAAGGCTCTCCGCGAACAACTCCAGGCTACTATTGACGAGATGAAAGAGATACAAACTAAAGAGCTTTCGGAGTCCCAAGCTCGAGGCGACGAGCTTCTGAAGGAGAAACAGGAATTTCTGAAAGAGAAACAGGAGTTTCAGCGACTGACAGAGGATCACGTAAAGGAGAACCAGAGTCTGAAGGAAGAGTTAAAGAATGCTCTAGCTGAAGCATCACAAATCCGTAGGGACCTCAAGGATGGCAAGGCGCAACACGCTTCCGAAGCCTCTTCATTCAAGGAAGAATTCCTCAAGTAAGAGGAGTTCAATGAGATTTGCGCCCCTAAAGCTTTTCACTACTTGGAGGTGGGTTTCGAGGGTGCAGTCGACCTCTTCAAGGCCCAGGGATATCCTCCGCCAGGCGCACCTACTGACTTCATCGACATTGAGGGGTTCATAGCGAGTCTCCCCCCCCGATTCTTAGACCGAGCTCCTTTACTTATGTCATTTTTTATTTACGCAAACATTGTATGCCTTCGGGCCATATTCTGTTATTTTCTGCACTGCTTTACTTTCCGTAGTACTATGCAACATTTGCGATGTTTATATTTGGTTATTTCCTTTTGTGCAATTTTGGCATGTACGAACTCGCTTTATGCAACATTGAGTATTTTGCATTTGCATTCACTGCTTCTTCCGAATTTATCTTCGATGCTTTCAAATCACTAAGGTGAATAAAATCGGCATAGTGCGAACTCCGCTGCTAGGCGATGTCTTAGTATGAAAATAGAAATTCAACGCCCTCGCTTTCTAACTCCTCTGCTAGGCGATGCCTTAGTAGGAAAAGAGAAATTCAACACCTCCACCCCCTAACCCCTCTGCTAGGTGATACCTTAGCAGGAAAAAAAAAATTTCACACCCCCACCCTCTAACTCCTCTGCTAGGCTATGCCCTAGCAGGAAAAGAGAAATTCAACACCTCCCCCCTCTACCCCCTCTGCTAGGTGATACCTTAGCAGGAAAAAAGAAATTCAACACCCACACCTTCGAACTCCTCTGCTAGGTGATACCTTAGCAGGAAAATAGAAATTTCACACCCCCACCCTCTAACTCCTCTGCTAGGTGATACCTTAGCAGGAAAAAAGAAATTCAACACCCACACCTTCTAACTCCTCTGCTAGGTGACACCTTAGCAGGAAAGTAAAAATTCCACACCTCATCCTCTAACTCCCCTGCTAGGCAATGCCTTAGCATGAAAATAAAATTCAACACCTCCACCCTCTAACTCCTCTGCTAGGTGACACCTTAGCAGGAAAGTAAAAATTCCACACCCCATCCTCTAACTCCTCTGTTAGGCGATGCCTTAGCAGGAAAATTTAATTTTTCTCCTGCACGCTGCTCCTCTACTAGGCGATGCCTTAATAGGAAAATTAAATTTTTCTCCTGCACGCTGCTCCTCTACTAGGCGATACCTTAGTAGGAAAATTAAATTTTTCTCCTGCACTCTGCTCCTCTACTAGGCGATGCCTTAGTAGGAAAATTAAATTTTTCTCCGGCACGCTGCTCCTCTACTAGGCGATGCCTTAGTAGGAAAATTAAATTTTTCTTTGCACTCTGCTCCTCTACTAGGCGATGCCTTAGTAGGAAAATTAAATTTTTCTCCTGCACGCTGCTCCTCTACTAGGCGATGCCTTAGTAGGAAAATTAAATTTTTCTCCTGCACTCTGCTCCTCTACTAGGCGATGCCTTAGTAGGAAAATTAAATTTTTCTCCTGCACTCTGCTCCTCTACTAGGCGATGCCTTAGTAGGAAAATTAAATTTTTCTCCTGCACTCTGCTCCTCTACTAGGCGATGCCTTAGTAGGAAAATTAAATTTTTCTCCTGCCCTCTGCTCCTCTACTAGGCGATGCCTTAGTAGGAAAATTAAATTTTTCTCCTGCCCTCTGCTCCTCTACTAGGCGATGCCTTAGTAGGAAAATTAAATTTTTCTCCTGCACTCTGCTCCTCTACTAGGCGATGCCTTAGTAGGAAAATTAAATTTTTCTCCTGCCTTCTGCTCCTCACTAGGCGATGCCTTAGTAGGAAAATTTAATTTTTCTCCTGCCCTCTCCTCCTCTACTAGGCGATGCCTTAGTAGGAAAATTAAATTTTTATCACCTTCAGAATACAACAACATTCATGAAATAAAAAAAAAAGAACTTGATTTTATTGAATTCCAACGGATTACATAAGGAAATTCAGAAAATAAAATACATTAATGATGGAATCAAGAATAATATTTCCTAAGGTGATAAGCGTTCCAAGGCCTCTTCAAAGCCTTGCCTTGCACATCCTCCAAGTAATAGGCTCCAGAGCTCAGCCTCTCGATCACTTTGAAGGGGCCCTCCCATTTTGGGTCCAACTTTCCTCTCTGCTCCTCTTGCACCTTCCTCAGAACCAAATCACCTACCTGAAAGTTTCTCTGAATGACTCTTCGATTATAAGACTGTGCAATGCGGTTCTTATAAGCTTCCATGTGAATGCTGGCAGCCTCTCTCTTTTCTTCCAAAAGATCAAGGTCAGTAGCGCGTCTCGCATCATTGTCCTCGTCATAAAACACTACTCTTGCCGATTCCAACCCAATCTCAGCCGGGAGCACTGCCTCATTACCGTAGACCAAACTGAAAGGAGTTTCTTTGGTTCCTTCTCTCGGAGTGGTTCGGTATGCCCATAGGACACCTGGTAGCTCATCCACCCAATTCCCCTTAGCTCTGCCAAGTCGAACCTTTAGACCCTGCACCAGCGTCCGATTAATCTCCTCCACCTGACCATTACTCTGCGGGTAAGCTACAGAGGTAAAGACTTGTTGGATCTTCATCTCTTTACACCAAGCTTGGATCTTGGCCCCTTGGAACTGTCTCCCATTATCGGATATCAGTCTCCTAGGTACCCCGTATCTGCATACTATACTCTTCCACAAGAACTTCAGGACGCCATTTTCAGTGATTCTGGCCAAAGGCTCTGCTTCCACCCATTTTGAGAAATAGTCAACTGCTAGCAAAAGGAATTTCTTCTGAGCAGGAGCTATAGGAAAAGGTCCCACAAGATCCATTCCCCACTGGTCAAAAGGACAAGCGGCCGTGACAGCCTTCATCATCGCGGCCGGTCGGTGCTGCAACCGGGCATGACGTTGACAACTATCACAAGACATCACTAACTCTTGAGCATCATGCAGCACTGAGGGCCAAGAATAACCGGCGAGCAGCACTTTCCTCGCCAATGCATAAGCCCTTAGATGATTTCCACAACATCCCTCGTGAACTTCTCGGAGCACATAATCAGCCTCTTGATAACTCAAACACCGAAGAAGCGGCCCTGCAAAAGACGTTCTAAACAACACTTCTCCGACTATCACATAACGTGAACATTTCGTCTTCAACTTACGAGCCTCGCGAGGGTCATCAGGAAGCTTTCCCTCCTTCAACTAATCAGTTATAGTGGTTCTCCAATCCTCTTCCTCTTGCTCAACTGCAGGTGAACTCATGTGAGGCGTGAGTTCGACCTGAAAGACCACATCTCTATTCTTCCAACTTCCCATTGTCCCAACCATTTTGGCCAGAGTGTCTGCCTTTTCATTTTCTTTCCGGGGAATCTGTTCAAATGTAATATCTGTGAACTTCTCTCTGACCCTGTCCACTTCTCGAGCATACTCAATAAATTTCTCATCTTTCACATCATACGCTCCCTTCATCTGTTGTGCCACCAGCTGAGAGTCAGAAAAAATAAGTACCCGGGTAGCTCCCACATTCATGGCTGCTCGAAGTCCTGCCAACACAGCCTCATATTCTGCCTCATTGTGGGATGCTCGAAAATCCAACCTAACCGCTAATTTCACCTCCTCCCCAGCTGGTGAAATCGGTACCACCCCCACCCCGCTTCCCTCCTTCGAAGAGGAACCATCCACATATACTTTCCAAGGGTCCTCATTTTCTTGATGCACGGTCTCAGCCAGAAAATCGGCTAAGGCTTGTGCTTTGATAGATGTTCTTGGCTCATACTGGATATCATACTCTCCTAGCTCAGTAGTCCACTTGATCAAACGGCCAGACATATGCGAATGGGTTAGGATTCTGCCCAATGGACTGTTAGTGAGCACCACAATCGGATGAGATAGAAAGTAGGGCCTTAAGCGTCTTGCTGTCACTACCAAAGCCAAAGCCAATTTTTCCAACCCCGAGTATCGGATCTCTGCCCCTTTGAGTGCATGCGAAACATAGTACACCGGCTGCTGAACTGACCCATCTAGCTTAATAAGGACTGAACTTACAGCCCCTTCAGTGGCAGATAAATATACCCACAAAGGCTCACCCGCCACCGGTTTGGCCAGGACAGGAAGCTCGGCAAGGTACTCCTTCAATTCTGTGAAAGCCTTCTCGCACTCCGGACCCCACTCAAATTTTCTCGCTTTACGCAAGGTCCGAAAGAATGGTAAGCTTCGGTGGGCGGACCTCGAGATAAAGCGCGCCAGCGCAGCAATCCTACATGTCAGCTGCTGAACATCTTTGGGTCCCTGGGGAGAGACCATATCTTGGATAGCTTGAACTTTCTCGGGGTTGGCCTCGATCCCCCTTTCTGTCACCATATAACCCAGGAACTTCCCGCTCCTCACCCCAAAAATACACTTATGAGGATTCAACTTCGGCCTATAGGACCTGAGGGTGGAAAAGGTCTCCACTAAGTCAGGTATGAGCTGGGTTGAATCCTTAGACTTTACCATGATGTCGTCCACATACACTTCGACATTCCTTCCCACCTGTTCAGAAAAAACTCTATCCATCAATCGTTGATACGTGGCTCCGGCATTTTTGAGTACAAAGGGCATGACCACGTAACAGAAAGTTCCTTCAGAGGTGATGAAACTCACTTTATCTTGATCCTCCACAGCCAAAGGGATTTGATGGTACCCTTGATAAGCGTCCAGCATGCACAAATACTGATGTCCAGCTGTGGAGTCCACCAACTGATCTATCTGAGGCAAAGGATAACAATCTTTAGGACATGCCTTGTTGAGATCTCTGAAGTCCACACACATCCTCCTCTTCCCTGAACTCTTCGGGACTAGGACAACATTCGATAGCCAAGTAGGGAATTGCACTTCTCGACTGTGCCCAGCCTCAAGCAATTCACCGACCTCTTTCTGTATAACTTTATCTTTCTCAGGCCCGAAATGTCTTTTCTTCTGTTTTACTGGGCGAGCATTCGGCAAGATGTTCAACCAATGCTCCGCCACATCCGGGGCCGTCCCAGTGAGCTCTTGAGCTGACCAAGTGAACACGCTGAGATTGGCCTGTAAGAAAGCAATGAGTTCCTCCCTAACCCTTAGTTCAAGGTCACGGGCTATTCTGAGCATTTTCTTTTCGGGTCCCAGCACTATGACCTCCGGTTCTTCCTCCATAACCTCCCAACCTCCTTCCTTGCTATGGGCAACCCACTCCTCCCCCTTCTAATCATATTAACTTCCACCCGTGCCCTCTTCCCCTCCTTCTTCACCGTCCCTTCATAACACAAGACTCCCACTTCCTTCCCCACAGGAAACTTCAACTTCTGACGATACGTGGAGGCTACGGCTCTGAAATCCTTTAAGGCTGGCCGCCCCCGGATTCCATTATATGATGAGGGGGTATCCACCACTGTAAATGGTATCATCTTTGTTACCCGTCGAGGGTCGCGCCCCAACGATAGGGGAAGAGTAATTTGACCCAGCGGCGGAATGGCATGTCCCGCGAACCCATACAGAGGAGTGGAGACCGAATCAAACTCGAACCCTTCCACCTTCATCTGATCCAACGTGCTCTTGAACAATATATTTACAGAGCTCCCATTATCAATGAAGATCCTTGCCACATCGTAGTTGGCAATAGTGGCTGTCACCACCAAGGCATCGTTATGAGGAGCCACGATGCCTCGAAGGTCTTCCGGCCCGAAGCTGATGACAGGATCTTGGGGTAAGTCTGCACCCCTGGATATCTCAAAATTCTCCAACCTCCTCCCGTGTGCTTTCCGAGCTCGCCCAGAGTCTCCATCAGTAGCACCCCCCGAGATCATGTGAATCATTCCTCTCGTGGGCTGGTTATCTTCATCTGCTCTCCTCCTCGGCTCGACAGGTTCCCGAGGAACATCTTGACCCCGTCCTTCTCTTCTCGGCTCTCCGACCCTCTGGTTGATCCAAGGAGGACCTCGACCTCGCCTAGGAGATGGGCGAGGCTTCGGTCGGTCCCCGGATGAGGATGCCTCTTGTTTGTCCGCCGGAGGCATCCTAACACCGCCCTCCGCTCTCTGCGACTTCTCCCACCTTCCCTCTGGCTCCCTCACCTCCATTACCTTATCGCGATTCCTGTTTAGAGGAACATGTGATGAGAATTGTCCTCTACTTCTATTTCTGTCCTCCTCCTTCTCCCCTGAACCTCTCTTCCTACCTCCTCTCTCTCCCCCCTCCATCCTACTTCCCCCGGGCCGCTGCTCCATCCTTCTATACCGTTGGGCATCCTCTAGATTTACATACTTTTCCGCCCGAGCCAGCAAGTCATCATAGGTCGACGGAGGTTTCTTGACCAGTGATTTAAAAAACTCCCCTCCTCTCAAGCCTTGGGTGAAGGCACTTATCATGATGTCCGGGGTAGCTGATGGTATCTCCAGCGCTGCATTGTTAAAACGCTGGACAAATTCTCGCAAAGTCTCAGACTCCTGTTGTTTCATCACGAACAGGCTCAAATAATTTTTTTGGTGCCTCTTACTGCTAGCAAATCGGTGCAAGAATGCAGCTGAAAAGTCCTCAAAAGAACATATGGAGTTGGGCTGCAGGGTGTTAAACCACTGCTGGGCTGACCTCACCAACGTGCCCAGAAACACACTGCACCTAACTCCATCTGAATATTGGTGCAACAAAGCCGCATTTTCAAATCTCCCCAAGTGTTCCTCAGGGTCAGTATGTCCGTCATACTCACCAATGTTAGATTGTCGGAAATTCAGAGGAAGCCCTTCCTCCAAGATGGCTAGTGAAAAAGGGCTTCCTCTCTTGGGTACCGGCGCTCTGCTTCCTACCTGCTCCCTCAACCGCCGTATCTCCTTCCACATCTCCCCCATCTCACTAATCTCCCCAGTTGGGAGGGGTTGCGTCTCCTCCACCCTGCTCTGGTGGATTTCAACATTTTCCTCTCGTTCCTGACGGGCGGCCTGTTCCTCTACAATCACAGACTCTTGATTCCTTTTCATGGCCTCATCCACTGTCCGGGTGATAAATTGGCCCAACTGCTCCAGGGTCAAGTTCCCCACGTTCTCATTGGGACGGGTTTGCTCGACCCTTGTCTCGTGAAGGGGCTGCTCGGTTCTTGTCTCTTGACGAGGTTGTTCATGTCTCGTCTCAAGACGCGGTTGTTCATGTCTTGTCTCAACATGAGACTGTTCGGGTCCCCTCTGAGGACGCGATGATGCTGAGGTGGCCCTTCTACTTCCTTTCCTGCCTACCATCTCTACGTCTCAACTCAAGTTTTCCCACAGACGGCGCCAAGTGATACTCACGGGAAATTTCGGGTCCGATCCCAACGAGCGTCACTAGTTCAGGCGTGAGCTTTAAGATCACCCTGAGCCTGAAATCAAGAATAAGACCGTTAGAAGGGGGCCAGGAGGGTGTCCTGGCGTAGCCCCTCCGATGCTCAAGTCAGAGACTGAGGGTATATGAGGGGAGCAGCTAAGGGTGCTGCTGAAAACAATATAGTGAATGAATAATCATACGCTCAAACCTGGTATTTATAGGAGAATACCTGGGCTGCTCATGGGCCTTCACCTGTGGGCCCTAGAGATGGGCCGGGAGCTTGGGCCTGATCTTGATGGGTTCATCCATGGGGTATCAATAATGTACTTGTGGCTAGTCAGCGTCAAAGCAACAAGGAACTTTATGACAAAATCGACCTCATGCAAGCCTCTTTCACTTCTTAAATTTTTGAATTTTTCAAAATTTTCAAGGCTATTGATGCCAAAAAGGTGGAAGTAGGACCAAAAAATTCAAATGCTAAAGTGACCAGAGACGTATATCCAAATCATAATCGATAGACTACTTTTATTATCTTATGATATATGCTCAGTATCTTAGATAGACATGTCAAACATTAATTGTCGTTTCTATTTCTGAACAATCTTGATGGACACTTGCTAAAATTGTACGCTTGCATTAATGTCCTTAGTACAAATAATTTATATCTCTTCAAATACTAACGTGAACATCATATACAAAAAACCATCAATCATCTCAGCATAAAACAGATTTTACGAGATTTATCAAATGCTATCATTCTAAGAACATTGCTGTAAACTTTCAAAAGCACTCTCATCAAGTTATATCAGATCTTTTAAGAGATCATATTGTGATGTTCTATTACTCACAGTACTTATTGTATGAATTCTAGTTCTTGAAGTGATTTTTGTAACTGATAGAAAGAGTCTTTATGATCAGTACTATGTTCGAACATTAAGGAAGCTGATACTAATAGTTTCAATAGCCAGTGTGACAAGTCCTATTGTAATGAGTGATTACATGCATTGTAATACCAAAATCTTTTAATGAAAACCTTCTGGAAATAGAAGAAAGATATACATAAAAGTTTGTTATCCTTCGAACTTCCAAAAACAATTCTTGTGTTCAGTTTATTATTTTTAATTTTGTTCATAGAGTTTCAGTAGACTCATTTCGCTTTGTGACATATCAACAATTCCGATGAAAAATGACTAAAATTATCTAATAAAACATACATGATTAAATTTGGGATTTTATAACATATATGATAAAAATCGCAATATGACAAAATTGTATGACCAAAAATGCAGTTTCTTTTTTTCTAAAATACTCATCTCTTATGAAACTGTCAGTTATACGTATAATCCTTCTGCTAAATACTTGAATCCAACAGCTCTTAACTAACAATCTCCACCTTCGCAACAATTTTAGGATTCCTAGTGGGAGTACACCTCCTCTGAACTTTTTGGTCTCAAGTGATGTAGCCCTTGGCTACATTCACCATTTCCATGCATTGATGAAGCTTGTCTGTTGGTATGACTTTAGTGCACATATCAGTTGGATTTTCATCAGTGCTTATGTAAGGTCCAAAAATTTAGACGACGTAATCCAACTGCATACAAATCTAGGGAATATGAAAAAGGTTAATTGATTGATTTTATTAGCTAAATTGATTATGTGACATGCTTATTTGATGTTTTAGAAATTTTCTACTTACATGCATTAAAATGTAATTTTAAGGGTTATTCGAGTTGCAATCGAGAAACGGAGACCGATGGCTGAAAAATAAAAAATATTTTTATTAAATAATATTTTTAAATTTTTAAAATATGAATGATGTTTTTTCTTATTTTAAAAATAAGGGGGTTTTCAGATGAATTATTACGCCGAGACGTAAATTTTATCGGTGTTGGTTTTTCAACAAAAATACGAACGTATTGGCAACCCAACTAATAAATTCACAAACTTTAGTAAGCAAAATATTTTAATTATACACTAATGGGTCAAATGGGCCTATATAACATTGTTAATGGGCCTAAGCTAGCAATTAGAGTTTGATTAGGATTTAAAGTAAGATTTAAAACTGAAACCTACCCCATAACCATACCAAACACACGCCACACACCCCATCAAACTCAAAACACATTCATCTCAAATACACGATACACACACAAAGGTTTTGAGGAGAATAGCATCGAGTTTGCATAACTTTTCAAGCCAAGGATCTTCTTGTCGTCGTTCTTCAATCGCCAACGATTATTCGTGCGTAAATTACGCCAAGGCACGTCATACATCTCTTTTTCTCATCTATCACATCGTATTATTGTTTTAAATTACATTTGTATGAAAAGCATGATTTTCTTATGAATATTTTCATAATATTGCATATACATGTGGTAAACTTATGATTTTATGTTCCAAAATCATGTTTTTATGTGTTTAAGAGGGCTGCCATGATTAGGACATGATCAAGCATTGTTTTTACATGATTTAGGGTCCTAGAAAACACGTGAATCATGATGCAAACAAGAAACGATCAAGCTGAAACCACCCCTCGGCTGTGCGATCAAGGGCTCGGCTTTGAGTTCTTTTGAAGCATGGCTCGGCAGGGCTGGGACCAGGGATGTCTTAGGTCATGAGAGGGGTCAGGGAAGGATTCTTAGCCATGCTAGGACTCGAGACCATGGGCTAGGGAGGAGTCTTAGCAAGCTAGGACTCCGACCTGACAGTGCAGTGCTTTTGCGCGCTGGTTGTGCAGCCGCGTAGAGGGTAGGACGCTCAACCAGGGGTCTTTGGGCTGGGCTAGGGTGACTCACTAGGGTCCTAAGAGGGTGCACAATGGGTTGGTTCAGGGGCTGGTTCGATGGCTAGGTCCTAGGCGCTTGATCGAGGAGTCCTTGTCATGGGAGGAGTCTCGGCCGAGCATGCAGCTGATGTATTGCCTTCGGTTTCGAGCTAGGGTCAGGTTCTTTGAATGATTAGGGTCCACTAGGGTCCAAGGGAGGGCTAGCTTGAGGTTGGCTCATTATGGCTCGAGCATGGCTCGATAGAAATTCAAGTTGGCTCGGGGGTAGGGTAAGTGTTCGAACTAGGGTCTTCATCTTGGAATTTAATTCGAAAAATGGCTCACGTGGGTCGAGTCATGGTTCACGAGGGCTAAAATAATATAAAAAGTCTAAGTTTTTAATTTATGAATTTTATATTAAAGTTTGAAATTATTCGGGAATTAAAACGCCTTAAAAAACGAATAATTAAAAATTAATTAAAAACTCTAGTATTTAAGCTAAATAAAATTATGAGAAATTTAATTTACGCTTAAATAATTATTTGGGATATGTTAAAGTCAATGGATTTAAGAAAAAGTCAAACTCGAGGATTTTTACGTCTAAAGGTAAACGATAATTTTACACCTGAAAATTAGTAAACGTCATGGAAGTGCTTTGAATGTTGTTTACATGTTAATATGATTATTTTAAACGTTTATGAAATTTTATATGTTAAAATATGATTTTTAAATATTTATGGACTTTTTTGATTTAATATAGACATTTAAAAGATATGTTGCATGCTTGGTTTAAAAGAATTAGAGATCGAGTTTTGTTTACAAACCAAGCGGAAGGCACTCGAAATAATCTTTCGTTAAGAAAACTGATATATTTTATATATTGTGCAACTGAATAACTGAAAAGGGGTAGATTAGTTTTTGCATTCACCAATTCAGTTATGGTGACAACTGAACTGATGAATACCCTTGCTAATCCAGTTAGTTTGAAAACAACAGTTGATCAGTTAAATACACAATATATTTTTATAGATGTTCGGAGACTTCAACTGCTCCTATGTCACCCCTTCTACCTCCACGGGTAAGATACACTAGAAGAATTAGATTTATACAACTGATTGTATAAATCCTACACAGCTTAGGACTTACACAACTGCCTAACTGAACTCCTATACTAAACTGAAGGCATCACCTTCCAGCCAACACTTCTTTAACGTCTATGTGAGAAAGACTACATACACAAGTTTATTGTCTTTGTGCAAGACTGTATTTGAATGGTGGTGTGTGTGCATGTGTGTGAGAACTGAACAATGAATACATCAGAAGGGTGTTCTCACACACTAAGGGAAAATTGCTCCTGTATTAAGCTGATATCTCTTGAATTATTCCCTCGTAACTGGGCGTAGTGGTTCTTGAAAGCTGATGAATAATAAGCGTGCCCTTCACTCTCTCTATATGTTTGCTGATGGTCTTGGCCTTTATTTATAGCATCAAGATGACTGTATGCCAAGACTCAGCGCATGTGACCGTTGCATTTTGAATGTGTTCCTTGGAGTTTGTGTCTCGTCTTTTTCTGACATCTCTTCTGGGACAATTTGTCTTTAAGCTTAGTTGCTCGGTCCATTATTGTCCTTTGTCTGGACAAAAGCTTATGTACCTTTGCGCACTGCTGGATTCCAATAATGTTGACTGTCGTGTTCCGCAACTGATTGCTCCTGACTGAATTTCTGAACTGGTTAGTTGAACTGGTATGCAGTTGAAGAGGTGAAATCAGTTGGCTCGTCAGCTGAACTGATTTCACTGGTTCAGTCGAACTGATCAGCTGGGATCTTCATCAGTTGAACACTTCATCAGCTGGTCGGGCTTCTCAAGGTTTCTTGCTGAACTACCTTTCAGCTGCTTAGTCAGTTGAACTGATTTAAGATACATCAGTTTGATTTTGTTTAGTTCATAAGATCAGTTGGTGCGCTCAGTTGGCGAATCCGATAGTCTTCAGTTTGGGCTGTCAACTGATTATTTCAATTCCAGTTTTCTGCGCACTTTAGGGAGATTATTAGAAACACAATAACAAGTTTTGTTAACATCAAAATCAAGTAAAAATTTCGAACATGAAATGTTCCAACAAACGTTATATGATTTTTAATTTTATAAAGTGATGAGAATACGAAACGTTGAAGGAAGTGATGTAATTGTGACTAATACGATGATATGTTGGAGATATAGTGAGGGTGAAGGTCCCAGTGGGAGCCCGTCGATCGTATTTCCATGGACACGATATGATAATGTTAATATGTAAGGCCAAGGCTCAGTTGACAGGTGAGAGTGTCGCTGATGTCCCCGCCGCCTAGTACTGTGGTTACATGTAGATGGATCCATCGCCCAACACGTAGACGAACACGAAAGTCACAATTAACGATCTGAATTCAACGAATAGAAAAAGGAATACGTATATGTTGATGATAATATGTATATGAATATGTTGATGGTAATATGAATATGGACATATTGATGATGATATGAAAATGGTTATGTTAAAGTTTATGCATCTTCATGAAACGTTATTTTAAGTACAAGTATTTTCACTGTTGCATGTGATCTGTATATGTATTATGTTATTATCAAGATTATGGTGTGTTGAGTCTTTAGACTCACTAGGTGTGATCGATGCAAGTGAGTATGATGTTGATGGTAGTGGAGGTCTTGATGCTTGATCTAACTGGACTGGAGGTGCACATAACCCGAGGACCAACGCTTCTATTTTTCCGCACATATGATTTTAAGTTTACGTTAAAGATTTTTACGACTATTTATTTATGCTTTTGAGAGGTGATACTGTGGGCTATAATTTTCAAATTATTGCTTTTTAGGTTTGGTTTTATGTTTAAACTATTTTCTTTAACTTTCAAATATTAGTTGGTTGTTTTATTTTTAAAATGGTGTCAAAAATACTTTACTTATTTGGCATGTGTTTCGGCCGAAATTATGAGGAAGAAAAAAAATTTCTAGTACTTTTTAAGAAAAACGAATAGTAGACGTTTCATCTTATTTTCTGAATTAAGATTTCTCCACCTTCAATGATCTCCCGTACAAAATGGAGTTTAATATCTATGTGTTTGGTACTTTC
The DNA here is from genome assembly GCF_012295235.1 of Primulina huaijiensis. Classification (NCBI taxonomy): domain Eukaryota; kingdom Viridiplantae; phylum Streptophyta; class Magnoliopsida; order Lamiales; family Gesneriaceae; genus Primulina; species Primulina huaijiensis. The sequence continues at coordinate 16,368,914 of NC_133317.1, read as the reverse complement.
GTGAAAAGATTGATGCTTTGAAAGGTGTATGGCACGTTGATTGTCACAGAAGACAGTTAAGGACTCTTGTTTAAAATCAAGTTCTGACAGGAAACCTTTCATCCATTTGGCCTCCTTGAAGGCTTCTGTTACCGCCATATATTCAGCTTCGGTAGATGACAGTGCAACTACTGGTTGGAGGGTTGCCTTCCAGCTTACTGCAGTGTTATTTACCGTAAATATAGGTGGGTTGCCTTCCATCTTACTGCAGTTTTATTTACCGCAAATATATATCTAGTCAAGGACATCCTGGTATCTATGCTTCCTACATAGTCAGAGTCCACATATCTTTTCCAAAGATTTTATCCACCTTGTCTCCTTTGAACATCAAACCATAGTTTAGAGTGCCTTTGATATATCTCAGTATCCACTTTAGAGCCAGCCAGTGTTCTTTTCCAGTATTTTCCATAAATCTACTTACCATGCTGACTGAATAAGCCAAGTCAGGCCTTGTACATACCATCAGGTACATCAGACTCCCAACAGCACTTGCATATGGTACCCTTCTCATGTATTTTTTGTCATGTTCGGTTTCTGGGGATTGACTTACAGAGAGTTTAATATGCCGAGACGTTGGTCCTGTTACTGATTTTGAACTTGCCATCTCAAATCTTTCAAGTATATTTTGAGCATATCCTTGCTGAGATAGAAATAACTGCCTTGTATGCCTATCCTCTGAATTTCCATGCCTAGAATCACTTTGGCATGTCCTAGATCTTTCATCTCATATTCAGTATTTAGTTCACCTTTCAGGGAGTGTATTTCTCCTATGTTTTGACTTGCTATGAGCATGTCATCGACATATAACAGCAGGTACATGGCTTTTCCAAAGTTGGTTTTCTTTTGATAAAAACACCAATCATAATTGTTCCTTGTAAACTTGTGAGCTATCATGGAATCATCAAAATGCCTATACCATTGTCTAGGAGCCTGCTTTAGGCCATAGAGTGCCTTATTCAATGAGCATACCAGAGATGGTTCATCTTTTTCTTCAAACATTTGAGGCTGTTGCATATATATGTTTTCATCAAGATCCCCATGGAGGAAGGCTGTCTTGACATCGAGTTGTTCAACCTCCAAATTTTCTTTTGCAACAATTGATAGCATTGTTCTGATTGATCGGTGTTTGACCACTGGTGAGAACACTTCATAAAAGTCTATTCCTTCCACTTGAGAGAAACCTTTGGCTACAAGCCTTGCTTTGTATCTTGGCTCCTCAACTCCTGGTATGCCTTGCTTCCTTTTGAAGATCCACTTGGACCCAATTAGTTTTTGATGTTTAGGCTTTGGGACTAGTGTCCAAGTGTTGTTCTTTTTAAGTGCTTCCATTTCTTCTGCCATAGCAGCACACCATTTTTCTCTTTCCGTCGACCTCATGGCTTCTTGTAGATTCAGTGGTTCACTCTCAATCTGAGATGCCACAGAGAGTGCATAAGGCATGCAATCTGCATGTCCAAACTTCTGTGGGGGTTTTATAATCCTCCTTTCTCTGTCTCTTGCAAGTTTATAGACTTGCAAATTCAATGGATCTTTAGTATTGATGTTTGACCGATCATCTTCAGGTTGGCAATCTTCTTGAACCAAGGAATCTGTGTCTACTAGCTCCACCTTGATCCTTGTAGTATCAGTGTTATTCTGGACTTCAGTAAACATTTCTTCTACTTGTGTTGTCTTAAGTGGGAACATGTCCTCCTTGAAGGTAACATCTCTACTGATAATTTTCTTGTGATTGCCTGGTTCAATGCACCAGAGTTTATATCCCTTTATTCCTTCAGGATATCCTAAGAAAATGCATTTCATTGCCCTGTCATCTGGCTTTCCTTTCTTAACATGAGCATAAGTTTCACATCCAAAGACTCTTAGTTCATCCAAGTCCGGGGGAGTTGATGTCAATCTCTCCATAGGAGTCTTGAATCCTAGTGGAACTGAGGTACTTCTATTGATCAGGTGACAGACTGTATTTACAGCTTCTGTCCAAAAAGACTTTGATACACCTGAATGTGACAGGATACACCTTACTCTTTCTAGGATAGTTCAATTCATTCTTTCAGCAAGACCATTCTTCTGTGGAGTGTAAGGTGCTGTAAAGTGCCTAGCAATACCTTTGTTGTTACAGATGTGGGGACCCGGACGCTAATTCATTTCTTAATCATCTTTGGGAATAATTGGATTAATTAATTAGGCTGGGTCTAATTTTTTTTTAATACAAGTGCGGAACATATCATAATCAAGCTGATATAAGCATTAAAGTTAAAAGTACAAGTCTTGTACAAAATACATTTACACCAAGCTAGGGTTCAACATCTACATATCTAGTGCTGAAACCAACTCTACTACTGGGCCCAGATCTCCACGCTAATCTTGTTCTCTCATCCTCTTCTTGACCCTGATCATGTCCCACCTGTTTTCATGCACACATACAGACACAACAATAGCCGGATAACTCCGGTGAGAAATATATTCCCAATATAAACAATGTATACATGCAATCATATAACAGATATAAAAGCAAAAAACGTTTATCAATAGCATGTATCAAATCTGAAAGACATGAATTGATATAAACCATAATTCAAATCTTGACACTTAATCTCTGACTCGACTCTTCTCTAATCTAGGGATCTCGGTTTCCAGACGTTGGCATATTATATCGAATCTCAGCAATAGGAGTCGATCTACTCCTAAGCAACATCGATATAAATCAAACATCCAGTGTCTTGGCACTTCTACCAAAGACTTGGCACATCTGCCAATGACTAGGCACATCTGCCCAAGACTCAATACATGCTCTGCTATACATCAATAGACTAAGCATATCAATTTCATGAATTGCAAACATCAATGCAATAAAACAAAATATGTGGTTTTGGGAAAACTCAAGTCGAATCTAACTCGAGTCATAACTTCCCTTATACATTGATTTATACCTTTCTTTCTGTCAGTCTTACGAAATCGAAGTCTTGGATTCGAAGCTGTCTGGAAATGACAATCGAATATACAATATCACTATTCCATTCAAAATAGATCAGATATTTCAATCTTAGCGAATTCTGACAACATAACAGTGCAATATCGAAATACCGGCAATACAAAATCAGTATATACCAATCGCAATATCTCATAATCAATCAATAACATAATCTGATACCAAATCGGTATAATCTCATCAAATCAAAGCTGAAAAATCATAACAATTTATTATGGTGTCTATTCTTCGATCTTTTTTCGATTATACGATGTCTAATGTCTCACGAACACCATATATTAATCATATACGATTCCTTCAATATCATATTTTCAAACCATAACAAAACATAAGAAAACTTACGTCTTGTTGAAGCCTGTGTCAAGAGGATCACAGAATTATGTTCGAATCAAAATTCTGAAGGACGGATTTTGCACCAACTTCAAATTTCTAAACTAAAAGGCGTAAGGATTTTCCACGACCATTCCTCATTCTTGCTGATGATTTATGAGGGAAAATGAAAATGATTATCCATTTATTGCATGGTAAAGAAACGTGGCTTCATTTTTAAATTGCACGTCTCGCACATATGCGCGAGACATTCTGTCTCGGCGCATATGCGCGAGACATTCTGTCTCGGCGCATAACCATCACAGCAGCTCGCGCATATGCCCGACCTCACTCCGCGCATGTGCGCGAGAAACTCTGTCTCGGCAGTTTGGCTACTGGCCTGCTCGCGTATATGCTCGCCTCATCTCGCGCATATGCGCAAGACCTTCGTCTCGGCACATTCTTTTCCCGAAAAAATCGCGCATATGTGTGCCTATCCTCGGCGCACATGCGCCACAATTTCTGTCCTCACCCAACACAATATCATATGTTATCTCAAATCTTGCCTCGGAATGTTCCTTCTAATTACAACCATTCCGAAATCAATAATCTCAATTAACATAATAACATCTCGTGCATTATATTTCTCCCCCCTTAAGATCAGATTTCATCCCCGAAATCATAGGCAATCAAATCATATACAATAAGAAGTGTATGATATAAGCTAAAAGAGAAGACTCACATCAATGAAATAACTTTGGGAATTTCTGTCTCATGTCTGATTCAGTCTCCCAAGTAACTTCTTCGATGCCATGACGGCTCCACTGAACTTTCACAAGCGGAATAGTTTTCGTTCTGAGTTGCTTTTCTTTATGATCGAGAATCTGGATCGACTTCTCAAAATAGATCAGAGTCTCGTCCAGTTATACCTCGTCTGGCTGAAGAATATGTGAAGCATCGGGAATGTACTTCCGCAATAAAGATACATGAAAGACATCATGTATTCCAGATAAAGATGGCGGTAATGCGAGTCGATAGGCAGGATCTCCTATCTTCTCGAGAATCTCATACGGCCCAATATATCGTGGAGACAACTTCTCTGTTACCTCAGAGATGTCGTCCCAATATAGAGGGGATCTGCACTTTTTGCTGTACAACGCTTCAAACGGTGCCATCTCTATACTCTTCTGATAGCTGTTGTTGTAGGAAAACTCACAAAGTGGCAAAGAATCTTGCCAACTAGTGCCAAAATCTAGCACTACAGCTCTCAGCATATCCTCTAGTGTCTGGATAGTCCGCTCTGATTGTCCATCGATTTGAGGATGATATGCGGTACTCAAGTGTAACTTCGTACCTAGAGCCTGCTGCAAACTGTGCCAAAAGTGCGAAGTAAACCAAGGATCACGGTCTGATACAATCGACTTCGGCACTCCATGCAATCTGACCACTTCTCTTACAAAAATCTATGCCATCTGGTCATGTCTGTACGTCATCTTGTACGGAATAAAACATGCTGATTTGGTCAATCTGTCAATCACAACCCAAATCGTATCACAACCTCTGGAGGATTGCGGTAGCTTCGTCACAAAGTCCATAGAAATGTGATCCCATTTCCATTCAAGAATAGACTAGCTGTGTAACAGACCTCCTGGTGTCTTTCTTTCCCCTTTTACCTGTTGGCAATTTAGACATTTGGATACAAACTCTGCAATGTCTGATTTCATCTGTTTCCACCAAAATTGTCGTTTTAAATCATTATACATCTTTCTGCCACCAATATGAATACTGAATCGACTACTGTACACTTCTGACAATATCTGACGTTTCTAATCTGAAACATCTGACACAACAAGATGATTATTCACATATAATACATCATCACGAACCTGATACTCAAATTGATGTCCTGTTCTGACCATCACAATCGAGTTTTGAAAATTCTGATCAGCTTTCTGAGCTTCTTTAATTCTCAAAATCAGCTCTGGTTCAACTTGAATAGCATAGAGTCTCAACGGTTTACAATCTGTTTCAAATACTAATCCAGACAAACAGTAATCTTCAATCAAATGTGAAACACCAATCGTCGATAAGGATAAAGAACATACCTTTCAAATTAGTGCATCAGCTGCTGCATTTGACTTCCCTGGATAATATTTGATCTCACAATCAAAATCTTTCAGCAGATCAAGCCATCTTCGTTTCCTCATATTCAGTTCTGACTGTGAAAACAGATATTTCAGACTCTTATGATCAGAATATATTATAAATTTCTCACCGTATGGGTAGTGTCGCCAGATCTTTAAAGCAAGCCAATTCAAGATCATGAATTGGGTAGCGAGTCTCATGTGGCTTCAACTGTCTAGAGGCATAAGCAATAACATGGCCTCGATGCATCAGAACACAACCCAATCCTCTATGGGAAGCATCACAATAAACAATAAAATCAACAGTACCTGACGGAATGGTCAACACCGGAGCACTGGTCAATCTTTTCTTCAACACTCTGAAACTAGATTCACACTCCTCTGACCAAACAAATGGCGCATTCTTCTAAGTCAGCTGAGTAATAGGCTGAGCAATACTGGAGAAATCGTTAATGAAGCGTCGATAATATCCTGCTAATCCCATAAAACTGCGTATCTCTGGCACAGATGTGGGTCTCGGCCAACTGATCACGGTCTCAACTTTGCTAGGATCGACATAAATACCGTCTCCAGATATAATGTGTCCCAAAAACACATGTCTCAGCCAAAATTCACATTTCGACAATTTGGCATACAGTTTCTCAGCCCTCAGAGTTCTCAATACAATTATCAAATGTTCTGCATGATCATTCAAATTCTTGGAATAAATCAGAATATCATCAATGAAAATAATCACAAAATCATTAAGATACTTCTGAAACACACGGTTCATCAGACCCATAAATACAGATGGAGCATTTGTTAAATCAAACGGCATGACTATAAACTCATAATGGCCATACCTGGTTCTGAAAGTTGTCTTCGAGATATCAGAATCTCTGACTCTCACCTGATGATATCCAGATCTCACATCGATCTTGGAATACACAGAAGAACCCTGCAACTGATCAAATAAATCATTGATACGAAGCAAAGGGTATTTGTTCTTTACTGTAGCCTTGTTCAGTTGCCGGTAGTCAATGCAGAGTCTCATTGAACCGTCTTTCTTTCTGACAAATAATACTGGAGCACCCCAAGGAGAAACACTCGGTCTGATGTAACCCTTGGCCAGTAAATCTTCCAACTGATCTTTTAACTCTTTCAATTCAATCGGTGCCATTCTGTATGGAGCTCTAGAANTAGGTTTGCCTCCAGTCCGGGAGATAGATTTCAGCATTGACTTAGTACCAGGTACTTTTCCTATTTCTAGAGCTCCATACAGAATGGCACCGATTGAATTGAAAGAGTNGTCTGCCAATGTAGGGCTCGATTTCATTACATCTACTGAATACACAAGGAATCCCTCTGCTCCTTTATGTAATAATCGAGTCATAGATAACGCAGCTATCAAAGGAATTCTAGCTCTAGAACCCTTACCGTAGAATTTCCACTCATCAGCCATTTCAGGTCTGAATCTCACAATCTTCTAGAAACAATCTACGGTAGCTCTGTATTTGGTCAGCATATCAATACCAATAATGCAATCAAAATCAGACAACCCAAGTACAATACACTCTACCTCAATCTCATTCCTATCATACTGCAGTATACAATGTTTAACAGCATTCACTGATATAAGACCTCTCCCCAACGGTGAAGAGATAGATACTACAGTAGATAATGACTCAACAGGCAAAGCATGTATCAATGCAAATCGTTCAAAAATAAACGTATGGGAGGCACCCGTATCAATCAATACATAAGAAGGATAACCACAAAGCGAACAGTTACCTGCAACAACATCACCTGGTGCTTCCTGAGCCTGTTTTTCAGTCAAAGCAAACACTCTGGCCTGCTGTCTCGGAGGCTGGCTAACTGTATGGCTTCCTCTTGGCCTCGGCTGTGACTGAGTACGAGATGGCTGGAATGAGTGAACAACAGATGCTCGTCTATCAGGCTGTGCCACTGATCCTGATGATTCTACTCCCTGGGATCTTTGGGAACCTCGTTGTGGACAGACTCTGGCAAAATGTCCCTGCTGTTTGCAGATGTTGCAACTACCAAATACTCCTAGGCATTGTTCTGTGGGATGTCTCCCTCCGCAAGTTCTGCAATAGACCCCTGTATTGCTTTGGCTCTGTTGTGAACCACTGGAGCTAGATGAACTACTGCTAGACTTCTTAAATTGTTTCCCTCTAGCCTTTAAATAATCTTTCTTCCCACCACTGGTGCTACTACAACCCTCAAATCTGGGAGAGGGTTGCTGAAACTGAGTAGCAGATGGCTGCTATGGTCTTGGTACTGGGGCAACATACGAAGCTCCTTTCTGCCTAATCAGGCCCGCTTCAGCTCTCTTTGCTCTATTCAAAGCATCGGCAAAGGTATTTGGTCTCCCAGTGTTCACCAATGTAAAGATCCCAGGATTCAGCCCATTAATGAACTGATCAGCAACAGCTTCGTCATTCTCAGCAACTTGTGGAGCGAATCGCAACAAGGTAGAGAATTTGGCCACATATTCCTCTATGTTCAGTTGATCTTGTCTCAAATTAGCAAACTTTGCTCCCTTGTCTTTCCTGTACGATACTGGGAAAAATCTTTGATAGAATTCAGTCTTAAATATTTTCCATGTAATAACTGTACCTAAATGCTCCAATGCCCTCTTTGTTGTGAGCCACCAATTCTTTGCCACATCATGCAACTGGTGCCCAATGAGTCTAACTCTTCGTTCATCTGTATAATCCAATGAATCAAATAACATCTCGATGTCATCCAACCAACTCTCACAATCACCAGATGTCTCAGTTCCTTTCAGAGTCGGTGGTTTGAATGACTGAAATCTCTTCAGCAGTGTTTCCATCGGTGTCGCTGTCACATCCATCGGATTAGGCGAGATACTACCCTGTTCGGGGATTCTTCGAGGAGGCATATCTGATTATCAAAAGGGTTAGCTATCATATTTGACAAATATGCCTCAGTCCCCTTCTGATCATCTTACCTCTGATCAAGAATCGTTTCTGATTCATTTCTCAAATAATACAGGTTACCAATCAAATCAGATAATCAGGTAAATATGTATTAAAGCAGGAAAACATCATAACATAATGCAATGCTATCATGTAGAAGCAGGAAAGAAAACTCAATCTATCCCGCTCACTAGCTTCTATCTCAGTCTCAAGAACCTACGGCTCTGATACCACCTGATGTGAGGACCCGGACGTTAATTCATTTCTTAATCATCTTTGGGAATAATTGGATCAATTAATTAGGCTGGGTCCTTTTTTTTTTAATACAAGTGCGGAACATATCATAATCAAGCTGATAAAAACATTAAAGTTAAAAGTACAAGTCTTGTACAAAATACATTTACATCAAACTAGGGTTCAACATCTACATATCTAGTGCTGAAACCAACTTTACTTCTGGGTCTGGATCTCCACGCTAATCTAGTTCTCTCATTCTTTTCTTGACCCTGATCCTGTCTCACCTGTTGTCATGCACACATACAGACAAAACAACAGCCAGATAACTTCGGTGAGAAATATATTCCCAGTATAAACAATGTATACATGCAATCATATAACAGATATAAAAGCATAAAACAGTTATCAATAACATGTATCAAATCTGAAAGACATGAATTGACATAAACCATAAGGCAAACTCTTGACTCTTAATCTCTGACTCAACTCTTCTCTAATCTAGTGATCCCGGTTTCCAGACGTTGGTATATTATATCGAATCTCAGCAATAGGAATCGATCTACTCCTAAGCATCATCGATATAAACCAAACATCCAGTGTCTTGGCACTTCTACCAAAGACTTGGCACCTCTGCAAATGACTAGGCACATCTGCCCAAGACTCAATACATGCTCAGCTATACATCAATAGACTAAGCATATCAATCTCATGAATTGCAAACATCAGTGCAATAAAATAAAGTATGTGGTTTTGGGAAAACTCAAGTCGAATCTAACTCGAGTCATAACTTCCCTTATACATTGATTTATACCTTTCTTTCTGTCAGTCTTACGAAATCGAAGTCTTGGATTCGAAGCTGTCTGGAAATGACAATCGAATATACAATATCACTATTCCATTCAAACAAGATCAGATATTTCAATCTTAGCGAATTCTGACGACATAACAGTGCAATCTCGAAATACAGGCAATACAAATCAGTATATACCAATCGCAATATCTCAGAATCAATCAATAACATAATCTGATACCAAATTGGTATAATCTCATCAAATCAAAGCTGAAAAATCATAACAATTTCATATGGTGTATATTCTTCGATCTTTTTTTGATTATACGATGTCTAATGTCTCACGAACACCATATATTAATCATATATGATTCCTTCAATATCATATTTTCAAACCATAACAAAACATAAGAAACCTTACGTCTTGTTGAAGCCTGTGTCAAGAGGATCACAGAATTATGTTCGAATCAAAATTCTGAAGGACGGATTTTGCACCAACTTCAAATTTCTAAACTAAAAGGCGTAAGGATTTTCCACAACCATTCCTCGTTCTTGCTGATGATTTCTGAGGGAATATGAAAATGATTATCCATTTACTGCATGGTAAAGAAACATGGCTTCATTTTTAAATTGCACGTCTCGAGCATATGCGCGACCCTCCTCGGCGCATATGCTCGAGACATTCTGTCTCGGCGCATAACCATCACAGCAGCTCGCGCATATGCCCGACCTCACTCCGCGCATGTGCGCGAGAAACTCTGTCTCGGCAGTTTGGCTACTGGCCTGCTCGCGTATATGCGCGTCTCATCTCGCGCATATGCGCGAGACCTTCGTCTCGGCACATTTTTTTCCCGAACAACTCGCGCATATGCGCGCCTATCCTCGGGGCACATGCGCCACAATTTCTGTCCTCACCCAACACAATATCATATGTTATCTCAAATCTTGCCTCGGAATGTTCCTTCTAATTACAACCATTCTGAAATCAATAATCTCAATTAACATAATAACATCTCGGGCATTACAACAGAATTGATGGAATTCATTCGAACAATATTCCAGTCCATTATCAGTTCTTAACTTCTTTAAACTCCTTCCAGTTTGATTTTCAACAATGGCAAGCCATTGCTTGAATATATCCAATGCCTCACTCTTGTTTTTCAGTGTGTATATCCATACCCTTCTTGAATAATCATCAATTATTGTCATGAAGTATCTTGCCCCACCATTAGATGGTACCCTTGATGGACCCCAGAGATCCGAATGGAACATAATCCAGTGGAGCAGTTGACGTATGCTTTCCCATGTTGAAGTTAACTCTTGTTGACTTGCCTCTGATGCACTCTTCACAGAAATCCATATGTTCTAGTGGCTTCTCTCCAAGTAGGCCTTGTTTATGTAGTTCAGTGAGACCCTTCTCACTTATGTGTGTTAATCGAAGATGCAACTTTCTGGTATTATTTTGATGTGCCTCAACCGCACTTGCTGTCCCTACCAGAGTGTTTCCTCTCAGGACATATATCCCATTTATCCTTTGTCCCTTCATCATACTTAGTGATCCTCTATAGACTGTCAGAGTTCCATTCTCAGCCTTGAATGTATATCCTACCTGATCAAGGATGCCTAGTGAGATTAAGTTTCTTTTTAAATCAGGGACTAGCCTCACTTCCTTTAGGATCAAATCAGTACAATTTGTCGTCTGGAGTCTTATAGATCCTATCCCTTTGATCTTACATGTCTTGTCATTTCCAAGTATGACTTCCCCACCATCAATTTCCTCTATGGATTCAAACCAGGATTTGTTTGGTGTCATATGAAAGGAGCATCCACTGTCAAGAACCCAATGTTGATCTGTATTGGGGGTTGTAACACACAATACCTCGACACTGTCATACCCATCTTGTACACTTGATGCTTCTTCTTCCACCTTAGTTTTATCAGCTAGTCTTTGTCGATATCAGGGCAATCCCTCCTAAAGTGTCCTTGTTATGACATAAGAAACAATTCAATTTTCTTGTCTTTGATCTGGATCTACTTCGATTTTTGAATCGGAATTCCCTCTTTCATGATCTTCCTCTTACATAGAGGCTGTCACCAGTTTCTTTTGCATCCTTCTCAATCATAGTTTGGAATTCCTTTGCCTTTAGAGCCTTTTGTATCTCATCAAAGACTGATGATTCTTTTGCATATTTCATTGTTTCCACAAACAATGAATATGTTTTGGGAAGTGAATTGAGGACTAAGATAGCCTTATCCTCACACTCAATTTCTATCCCGACGTTTTCCAAATCCAAAATGAGTCTATTGATATCATCTAGATTTTCACCGACTGTCTTGGAATCAATCATCTTGAAGCCAAATAGTTTTTCTTGAAGATATATTCGATCTTGTAAAGATTTGGTCATGTAGAGGGATTCAAGTTTTACCCAGATACTTGCAGTTGTTCTTTCCGATTAGACTTCGCGAAGTACTTTGTCACTTAGGTGCAGTGTTAATGTAGTGAACGCCAATTCCATCATTTCCTACTTCTTTTCTTCATTTAGGGATCCAGGGAGTATTTTTCATCCATCCAGTGCTTTGGCAACTTTCTGTTGTACCAATATGGCGTGCACTCTTCTGCGCCAAATAGCAAAATCTCCTTTTTCGTCAAACCGATCAAGTTCGACTTTTCCAGCCATCATCTTAATAATGTTGCTGTCAAGAACCAAGGGCTCTGATACCAGTTGGCAGTTATGATCCCTCCTTTCAGCTTCCTCTCGAGTTTAGCAATCAAGAAAATCAAAGATTCAGAGTAAGACTAACATATATAATATCGACATTCAATCATACATCAAGAACACAAACAATATGGAATGAGGAAGACACACGATTTATGTGGTTCGATCAAAATTGATCTACGTCCACGAGAGGTAATCTCATTAAGAATTTGAATAGAATCCAGTATACTCAACAGGCAAGAATCTCACGAAGATGCAGCACTCAATACAACAACACTCTTGTTCTTCTCCTATGCATTTCAGAAGAACACTCTTGTTTTCTTATTGATGAAAGTGCTCTATATTCTCTCGGCACATCTCTTCTGATGTATCAGTCTTTTTTTTGTTCGTCCCTTGCAGATAGCATAATATATATTTATGTGTGTGTATGTGTGTGTGTATACACTAACCTAATCCTTCTGCTAACTACTTGAATCCAATGGCTCTTCATCTCCAGAGGTACCTGGCCACTGATTTGTTCCAATCAGTTTACCAGCAAACTGTCAGCTAACCAAATTTCAATTCTTGATTTCTTCATGCGTAAGCTTTATTCTATTCACCTACCAATTGTTGACACTTAACTAACAGAAACTTTCTCACATTTATATTTACACCCACTAGTTATTATTAATATTTNACTCAACACTACAAGGAACATAATTGGATCGGTGCAATGGAACATCTGAAGCTATGTTATCAATAGAATTAACTTAATTCTTTGATTGGATAAACACCAACTAATTAAATATTTATGTAATTTTTGTTTGAAGTTCACGTGTCCATCTTGGAATCTTTTTAATTGAAATTCAAAGAAATAAAGGAAAACTTATCTTTAATCAATGATTAGAATAATTACTATTATCTAACTAAATGCAAGGAATGTACAATTCTCGAAACAAGACAAGATTCACTATCATTCCCTAAATAAAAAATTATGCAAGGCAAAATAACTTCCTCAATCCAAGAACTCTTGCTACTTCCACAATATGTGCTGAAAGGGATAGTTGCGTAAAAACGTACATGAAATAAATTAAACGTGAATCAGAAGTTAGTGTTGTGCTCGGGTGTTTTCAATATCAGCACACAACATGCAGCGGAAATTAATTTTTAACACACTCGTAAACTTTAATAAATAAACACCAGATTTAAATCATGCACAAATACAAACACTACAAGAAAAATGATTTTTTGCAGCACGTCATTGACAGGGTGTATTAAAAGCACGCTGCAAATATTACTTTTAACGGCGTGCACCCATATGTGCGATGTTAATATTGTTGCACTTGACAGAAATAACGGCGTGTATTAAAATCACGCTGCAGATCCGTGCATTTATGTGTGCTATTAATATATTATATAAACGACAGCATGCATTTATATGTGAACTGTTAATAACCTATGCAATTATACTGGTATTACACAAAACACAGTACATATACGAGAGAGAAAGAGAGAGAGTGAAACCTCAAATCCCCAATCTCTTAACCCTTCCCCTACTCCCGTCAGTGTTCAGCGTCCCGACTCCAACCACCGCTGTGTGTTGTCCGGCCACCGGAGATCGGAGCGCAGTAGCCAGCAACCTTGTTCCCCTAACCTTGCGCCTCCTTCCTTGCCTTAGATTGGAAGAACTAGTGCGAGTGAGAGCCATGTTTCAGTCTTTTTCTGTGCGCGAGTTTTTTCTCCATTTTCTGTGAGTGTGTCTCTCGATTTCTTTGTTATTTAGTGGTTTGTTGTTGAGAAGTCGAAGCCCTAATGTTTTCCCTGTTATCCCTGCGATTTCCAGCAATTTTTAGCTCCGTCCAGTCATGATTCCGTCGTGTTTTCCTGCGAGATACAACCTTTGCACCATCTTCAGACCACCACTGCCCGTTCAACTTCGATTCTTGGTGCATTTTAGCTTGAATTCCAGTCTATAGTTCAGGTATACAAGATGTCCAGATTTGAGTTTTTTTCCAATCCGATTTAATTGGTTTTCTTTGCGTTAGTAGCATAATATTGATGCATTGTTGGGTTATTATATGTCCAACTAGTATCCGAAAATGAGGTCCCTCCTTTTGTATTTGAGGGCCCGTCGCTCCAACAAGTCAATATTATCTATGCATTTATCTACAATACTTGTTTTTTCTTTTTATTCACAGGACGTGAATCTAATTTTGTTGATTTGTAATTTAGTCTGCACGCTCCAACTGTCATTCTATAGGAAAGATGTGTAATACCATGCGCCAATTATCCTGAATACTGAAAATGGTATGTTTTGTTCATGGAAGCTAGTGGCAGTGTGAAGATTGATGATAATTCCCTTTCTCTTGCTACTCAGTTCTAAAGTATGGAGTTCGAGTATGGCTCATTTGTAGTTAAATTTCATTAATGGCAGGTCTCGTATCTTGTGGAATTCTTGTATCGTTTGAACTTCAAATTAAAGTTCGAATGAAACTCTTTCAATTGCAACAGTTTGGAGGTGTCAGTATGTTTGATGGGCTTTTTTGTATTGTATGATATTTTGTTTCATGGTCACATCTTGTTGGACAAGAGATGAAACAATCAAGTATTGTCATAAATTTAGGAAACTACAAAGGTTGCTATGTCGATGATATGATTTGGAAAGTTAAAACTTTTTTACTGTGGTATTTTTAATTTACTGATTGATATCCATACTTTTAATATTTTTTTGTTAAATGCGTATAAATGAGGAGTAGATAGAACTTGTTCATGGGTTGGAAATACACTACATATGGCTAGGGGTGGGCACGGGTCGGGTTTTTCGGGTTTCGGGTAGTTCGGATCGGGTACCCGATCTTTTGGGTAGCATTTTCATTACCCGAACCCGATCCGATTCTGGACAATACCTGCCCTTTCAGGTACCTAATAAGGTCGGGTTCGGGTAGGGCTCGGGTTCGGGTTTTTTTTTTGACAAAATAACATTTTATCATTTTGTGTCTATCAAATAATATGTGACGAGAAAATAGGCTTATCAAAATAATATTGTCTCGTAAATGTCTACAAAAGTAAAACACAAAAAAATCGAGAATAAACTATTTAGATGCATATATAAGAAATTAAAAAGTCTAATCTTGAAATCCAACTTACATCTTCACCAAAAAAATCAGAATCAACTTCTTGTTTGACTTTCAAAATATCATATGAAATGTTTCATCACCTGCGTAAAGATGTAAATTTATTAACAAAAAATAAAACAAACATCAAAAATAGATGTATCGACACCCAATTAGTGCAGGAAACAAAATCCATAAAATAAATAATAATAAGATTCACATGCATAAACTTCCAATCTTGAATTGATCGATTACATTTTTTTTCACCTTTATCGTTGAATTATTTATGATAATCAAACATCAATAATAGATGTATCAACAACCAATTTTGTCAAACTCTGCAAAATAAAGAAAGAAAATAAAATGTTAGTACTTCGAAATGTTGAGATATATCTAAAGTAAATAAAATAAAATTAAAATACATTTGTCAATCATTTTAATATCACACAAATATTCCTCCATAGTAATTGGTTTTGAATCACATCGAAATCAGTCTTGAACATAAATGAGAGATTGAACTATCTTGGGCGATAAAGAACTCCTAAATGCATCAAGTACACGCCCTCCGGTGCTAAATGCAGATTCTGAAGCAACGGTGGAAATTGAAACTGCCAATATATCTCGAGCCATATGTTTTTTTTTTTGCAAAATGGTTTTCCAATTTATTAAACTGGACCGGTCCAATTATAAGCCCATATGTTTTTTTTAAATTTTTAAAAAACAATCGGGTACCCGATCGGGTAATTCGGGTAGCAATTCTATATTTGAACCCGATCCGACAAAAATATAATCGAGTTCGGGTTACCCGATTTTACCCGACAATTGCACTTGATCGGGTTCGGGTCGGGTGGAACCCGAAAAACCCTATCCGATTGCCCACCCCTACATATGGCTACAGTTTTATTGATATTGTTGCTGCTATATTAACTGGTTAAGTTAAATCAAGAAATTGTAGTTGTGATAGTGAGAGGTCCAAGAATGGAAGGCAAGCCAAGCTTTGTTCAATCTTGACCATAGACTGAGCTAGGCATGCAATCACAAATCTCAAGTAAAACACCTATTTTCTTTTATTTAAATTTAATTTAATTGTTCACAAATTACTGCATTTTCCATTGAAAATTAATTGCATATATAAAGAGAATATTCATGCCCCACAGCATATTACATACGTACAAGGTTTTCTTAGGTTTTTATGTTCTTATATATGCCTACATTTAGGTAACCAGAAAATCACCAATCTTTTTTGGAAATTTTTTGGGTGAATTGAATTTTATTTATTCACATTTATGTTATTAGGCAGAGGATGTATGACACAGAAGCTTCTCCATTGTTTTTATTTTGAAAAAATAACTGAACTAAATCGAATTAAATTGGTAAGTTTATCTTTATTTGTGTTGTGACAATTTACTATACATAAACTAAGGAGTTTGGAGACCACTTTATTTTTTGTTTATAGTTAGTTTGTAAATTTCTTATAACAAAACATGTGTAATAGTTGAACATAAAAAATGAAGCTGGTCACATACACATAATGGAATAGGAGGCCAAGAGTAAATGTCTTTTTGTTGTAATATTAATTAATTTTTAAGGAATGATCCATGTGAAATATGGCCTCAAGAAATGACTGGTGTAAAATTGTTTGCAAAAGCACTATTCATTGTGGTCCAAAGAACTGCAAAATAAAGTCAATGAAATGACTGGTGTAAAATGTTGGTTCAATATTAATAGTAGCTGATTCATTTTATTTTAAAAGTAGCTTATGCAGTTTCTGAATTTCAAAAATATTAAGATTAACTGATGCATTTTATTTTAATTCTTCCTTATTTTTTATGTACTTCTCTGAATTTCAGAAATATTAACAGTTGTTGATGGCTCGGATTGGTGCTTGTTTCACGGTCAAACTATTTCTTTCACTTATGGTTCATATTGGTGCTTGTTTACTTGTATTTCGAAACTATGCAAAATAATAATAATAATTCATTTCACTGAGAGATCACTTAGCATACTTGGAAGCAAAATTTCTATTGTTGGAACTCATTGTTATAAGATGATACGATCCAAATCTTAAATTGTCTGTATCCAGGTTGAAGTCATGTTTGAGGAATACAAATTTGCTGGTTTTAATTCAAATCTAGGCTGTTTTGACATCGTACGCTCAAGGTGATTGTGAAGCTAAATTTCAAAATTTTGATTTCAGTCATTGGCGCGAGGCCTGAAGGAATTTTTTATCGGTTGATGGCTAGATAGTGTTCACCTTTTGTCTCAAGTATTAGCATTATAATTTAAAAGGCATGTGAACTAATTGGGAATTGTATATGTCGGGGAGCATATGGACTCGGATATGCACTCCGTTGATTTTGTCGTTTTGCTAGTTTTGTAAAGTTCGATGATATTAGAAATGTAGCTATAAATTTGACTTTGGGGTATTTATTTTTTGTTTTTGTGATTGAAATTGTTTTTTTTTTTTGTAAAAATTTAGTTTTAATGGCATGCATTTGCATGTTGTTGATGGTATTTTCCGCGGCGTGCAGTATGCGGTATCGATGGGTTTTTCCGCGGCGTGCATTGCGCGCTGTCGATGGTCTATTTCGCGGCGTGCATTGCGCGTGTCGATGGTCTTTTCGTGGCATGCATGGCACGTTGTCAATACCCACGACTTTCAACAGTTTTTAATTATGCAACATGCAATGTGAGCTACAGAAAGCAAATTTGCGCGGTGCTAAAAGTCATTTTTGTTGTAGTGAAATATTTGTGCGATAAAACTTCAATAGACAAATATGTAAAACGTTTACACAAACCAATACTAGTCATAAATAACAAAACTAAATTACTTAACACTCTAAGGATTTAAAATGCATCAAAATAAATCAATATTAAAAACTAGATGCATAAAATCAAAATGTATTGCACAAACTGTAACGTCCAAAAAACCAACCTACGTAAACCACCTGCATGCAAAATTGTTTTAATTGCTTAATTGTTTTCAAATGCTTGCATGATATTTATTATATGATTAAATGTATGATTATATGATTGAATGATTATGTGACATGTTTTCATGAAATTAAAGATTTTACCCGAATATTCGATAATAGGCAGGGGAAAGGAGACATGTGACGACCAAGACAAGAATATGTAATTTTATTTAATTAATGGCAAGGCTTACTAATATGATTTAAAAATGATTTAATTTTTCTAAAAATGTTGGAGTTCGAATTATTTTACGAGTCGAGCCCGATTTTTACCGAGAAGCCGGTTTTGGGCAAATAAAGAATTTTAAAAGATCAAAAATATTATTTTATGGAAACTAATTTTATAAACTTTTATTATTTAATTAATTAAGTGTTATTGTGCCCAATTTAATTAATTTAACTAGACTCAATTATCCTTAAGCATGCAAACCCAAACCAAAGCCCATTTAACTTGTTAATTATTTATAAATAAGGGTATTAGGTCTCCAAACCCTCTCAATTGAAACCAATCAGACGTAAATCACCTTTGCACACACCTTCAATAATTTCGAAAATATTGGGGAAGGAATGAAGCTTGTGTTCTTCGTCGTCCGGTCATCCAACGTCGCACCATCGCCTAAGATCGAATAATCCAGTGTTATAAACGCAAAGGCACGTTCTCTAAACTTTTGTTAACATCATATAAATCATAATATGCCTGATTTAATTGTTTATGCATGAAAAATAGTGGGGTTCGATTATTTTACGGTACGTTACGTATTTTTAAAGTTTTAACGATTTCGCGCTTGTTTTGAAAACGTTTTTGAATCCAACGGACACGCTGCCAATACATGATATAAATTGTGAATGATTTATAGCCAAAACATGATAAATTTAAAGGTAACAAAAGCTGGAAACCGTGGGTTTTATCAAGAGAAAAGGGGGCCGAAGGTTTTTTGGGTTTGCATTGGTCATGGAGTCGGTTCTTTTGCATGGGGTTTTGGGCTCGACCAGGGCTGATGGTTGGGTCTTAAGGGTTGTGTCTAGGTCCTAGGAAGAGTCCTAGCATGGCTAGGACTCGTGGTTCAGGCTGGGGAAGAGTCCACGAAAGCTAGGACTCTCCCCAAGCCTTCTCGCTACCAGCTGATGCACAGGGGCTGTGGCTCGGTTTAGGGCTGGGCTAGGGGTGTATCAAGGTCATAGGATGATGGGCAGGGGTTGGACCAGGGGCTGGAGTGGTGGGCTTGCTGCTGGCTCGAGAAAACAAGGGAAACGCACGGCAGTAGAGGACGCGCAGCTTGGCCTTCGGGTAGGAGGTTGGTGCGCGGGTTCAGGAGCTTGCGATGGTCAGGGCTGGGTCTGGGTGTGGTCCAGGGTTGGTTGGGGTCAGGTTGGTTGGGTGGTGGCTCGGCTGGAAGTGTCTTAGTTCACTAGGAGTCTTGGGCAAAAGGGTTCACGCGCAGATTTCTTGTTGCTCGGTTGAAGGGCTGTTGAGCAAGCTAGGGTCTGGTTCTAGGGGCTGGGCTTGGTCAAGAGGGTGTCTAGGTTGGTCGGCTAGGGTTTGGCTCGAGATGGCTTGGGCGTGGCTCGAGTATTTTCAGAGATGGCTCGGTGTGTTCCTCAAAGGGTCAATTTAAAAAATTAAAGAACAAAAAAATAATCCATGGGTCCACGGGGGTGGCTCATGACTTGGAAGGGTAGAATAAATAATAAAAATGCTATGTTTAAAATTTGGGATCAAAATATTGAGTTTTGGATTTATCCGGGATTTTATCGTCGCACGAAACGTTAATTAAAGAATTAATTGCAAAGCCTAGTTTTATGCTTCATAAAATTATGTAAAATTGTATTTAAACTTAAATAATCATTTAGAATAATCTCATGTCATTAAAAGTGAGAAAAAGATAAATTCGAGAATTTTTATGTCCAGCAACAAAGCGGTCTTTTTACACTTAGGAAAATACGAAAACGCTTGGCAGCATCCCGAAGGATCATAACGTATGTTAAATTATATTATATGATTTAAAATGATGATTTTGATGATAATATGTATTTTTATGATTTATGATAAAGTTGTGCAAATTATACATTTTAAAAAGCTATTTTTGAAAGCTATGTTATTTTATGATTTTTAAAAGAAAAGGAAAAATATTTTGAGGGATCTGAATTGACTGGGACAAATGATATGTTATATGATATATGATTTTGTGGAGATGACGTGAGGGCCAAGGCCCTAGAGGGAACCCATATTCGGGCCAAGGCCCTAAAAGGACCCCGTTTATGGGCCAAGGCCCTAAAGAGACCCCGTCTATGAAAAAGCTTCCAAGGGATCACGACGATCATATTTCCATGGTGGAGCCTAGTGCCCACCCCTATGGACCATGTGGGGCTAAGACTGCAGTCGACCAAATGATAAAAGCTAGTCACTTTCAAGGATCAAACTTCACCCAAAATGATATATGATTGAAAGCTTATGATTAAAATGATTTTATGATATAGGATTCATGATGATGATTAAAGCTATTTTTAAAATGATTTAATTATGTTTAAAGCTTATTTTAAATGATTTTTTAAAGATTTATTTATGCTTAAAACTATTTTAAAATGATTTTAAGATTTATGATTTAATTTTTCTTAAATGATTTTAAATGGTTTATTTATTTTCAAAAGCTATTTTGAATAAAAATATGATTTTATTGCATGTGCTTGTATATGTATTATTTGTTATCCATGTTTAGAACGTGCTGAGTCTTTAGACTCACTAGGTTTCTATGATGCAGGATTGGATAATTTATGGGAGGTGCTGACGATTGAGTGGATCGAATGCAGTAGTACACACCCGAGGGCCATTTATGTTCCGCACTAGCTAGATAGATTTATGATTTAAAGCTTTACGTTAAGGATTTTATTTAGAGATACTTTTATGCTTTATTTTTTGTTAGTTGATCTTTTCAAAGGTCAATTTAGGAAGTTTTGGTTAGTCGATGCTTTAGAATTTTATTTTATGTACTTGATATTTAAATTGTTAAATTATTATGATCCATGATTATGTTAAATGATTTTATTTAGAAATTTAAAATTTATGATTTAAGATTAAAAAAAATCGAGGTCGTTTCAGTTGGTATCAGAGCCAAAGATCCCCAAAGGGTTGTGTACTGTCACTTCGAGAAGTTCAAGAAGTCACGCCTCAAATATGTGAGTTTTACTGCTTTATATTTTATATGATAAAATTCTTTTAAATGCTTATATGATATATGATATAAATGATAGTTGCATGATGCATGAAAAATTTTAAATGCATGTTGGTTATGTGGTTGGACGACGTGTACAGAGATGCCTCCTAGAAGGATTTTGCGTAGGACTGATGAGGTTAGACAGAAGAGGAATAACGAGGTGAGACAGGAGGAGAACATTCCACAGCCTCCACTTGTTCAGGATGCTAGTACCAGTGTACTAGCCGGTATGGCCCGTTTCTTTGAGCAACATGTCGGGGATGGAGCAAGGGTTAGACCAGAGGCAGTTTATGAAAGATTTAGGAGGATGCACCCCGATGAGTTCCATGGTACTACTGATCCATTCGTTGTTGAGGGATGGATTCGATCTTTAGACGTGATTTTTTGCTACATGGACATGGCGGACGCTGATCAAGTTCGATGTACCATTTATCTGTTCAAAGGCGACGCTTCTTTATGGTGGGAGGGAGCGGAGCGAGGAGTGAACATGGCGACATTGACTTGGGAGGAGTTCAAAAGGGTATTCTATGATAAGTACTTCACATCCGATGTTTGTTCTAAGCTTAAGAGGGAGTTTATGAGTCTCCGTCAGGGAGATTGGTCTGTTGCCGAATTTGTTTAGAAGTTTGATAGGGGCTGTCACTTTGTACCCTTAATTGCCAATGATGCGGCGGATAAATTACGACACTTTCTAGATGGTTTGAGGCCGACTATCCGACGTGATGTGATGCTTGGCGATCCTACTTATTATACTACTGTCGTTGCCAGAGCTTTCAGAGCCGAGCAGTCACTCAAAGATATTGATTGAGAGATGCAACGAAAGAAGAACCGTGCTCAGCAAGCCAATCAGAACAATAAGAAGCCTCACACGGGACCACCAAAGCAACCAGAACCACCAAAACCTCAAGGGCAACCACCAAGAGGAAATGTTCCAAAGACTGATGACAAACCACTGTGCAAAGACTGCAATTTTCCACATTCCAGCAAGTGCTTGTGGGGCACTTACAAGTGCTTCAAATGCGGAGATTTGGGACACAAGGCTAATGATTGCCCAACGTTCAAACAACCCACTACTGGAAGAGTCTATGTGATGCAAGCTGCAGAGGATGAGACAGGGCCGGCACTACAATGATTTCGAGGTAACCTAGCTGTTTAACAGTTTTTTCTGATGCTTTTCTTGCATGAAATGTTAAATTGGGTTAGGGGAATTGTTTGGGATGTCGAAGAACTTAGAAGAATAGGGTGGATGCACTACTTTAGCTCGATTTAGGAGTCGACTTTGGGAAATTTTTGGGTTAGAATTTTAATTTTCAAGATTTTGAGGACCGAATTGAGGTGGATAAGGGAATCTAAGCTTTGCAATCATCAAGTTAAGGAAAATTTCGAGAACGAAATTCGATTTAAGGGGGGGAGAATTGTAACGTCCGAAAAACCAACCTACGTAAACCACCTGCATGCAAAATTGTTTTAATTGCTTAATTGTTTTATTTAATTGTTTTCAAATTCTTGCATGATATTTATTTTATGATTAAATATATGATTACATGATTAAATGATTATGTGACATGTTTTCATGAAATTAAGGATTTTACCCGAATATTCGATAATAGGCAGGGGAAAGGAGACATGTGACGACCAAGACAAGAATATGTAATTTTATTTAATTAATGGCAAGTCCAAAACCAAAGCCCATTTAACTTGTTAATTATTTATAAATAAGGGTATTAGGTCTCCAAACCCTCACAATTGACACCAATCAGCCGTAAATCACCTCTGCACACACCTTCAATCATTTTGAAAATATTGGGGAAGGAAAGAATCTTGTTTTCTTCGTCGTCCGGTCGTCCAACGTCGCACCATCGCCGAAAATCGAATAATACAGCGTTATAAATGCAAAGGCACGTTCTCTAAACTTTTTTTTAACATCATATAAATCACAATATGCTTGATTTAATTGTTGATGCGTGAAAAATAGTGGGGTTCGATTATTTTGCGGTAAGTTACGTATTTTTAAAGTTTTAACGATTTCGCGCTTGTTTTGAAAATGTTTTTGAATCCAACGGACACGCTGCCAATATATGATAAATTGTGAATGATTTATAACCAAAAAATGATAAATTTAAAGGTAACAAAAGCTGGAAACCGTGGGTTTTATCAAGAGAAAAAGGGGCCGAAGGTTTGTTGGGTTTGCATTGGTCATGGGGTCGGTTCTTATGCACGGGGTCTTGGGTCTCAACCAGGGCTGGGGGTTGGGTCCTAAGGGTCGTGGCTAGGTCTTAGGAAGAGTCCTAGCATGGCTAGGACTCGTGGTTCAGGCTGGGGAAGAGTCCACGAAAGCTAGGACTCTTCCCAAGCCTTCTCGCTACCAGCTGATGCACAGGGGGTTGTGGCTCGTTTTGGGGCTAGGCTAGGGGTCTATCAGGGTCCTAGGATGATGGAGAGGGGTTGGGCTAGGGGCTGGAGTGGTGGGCTTGCTGCTGGCTCGAGCAAACAATGGAAACGCAGGGCAGTAGGGGACGCGCAGCTTGGTCTTCGGGCAGGAGGCTGGCACGCGGGTTCAGGGGCTTGGGATTGTCTGGGCTGGGTTTGGACGTGGCCCATGGTTGGTTAGGGTTAGGTGGGTTGGGTGGTGGCTCGGCTGGAAGTGTCTTAGTTCACTAGGAGTCTTGGGCAAAAGGGTTCACGCGCAGATTTCTCGTGGCTTAGTTGAAGGGCTTTTGAGCGAGCTAGGGTCTGGTTCTAGGGGTTGGGCTTGGTCAGGAGGGTGCCTAGGTGTGTTGGCTAGGGTTTGGCTTGAGATGGCTTGGGCGTGGCTCGGGCGTGGCTCGAGTATTTTGGGAGATGGCTCGATGTGTTCCTCAAAGGGTCAATTTCAAAAATTAAAGAACAAAAAATGAATCCATGGGTCCACGGGGGTGGCTCCATGACTTGGAAGGGTAGACTAAATAATAAAAATGCTATGTTTAAAATTTGGGATCAAAATATTGAGTTTTGAATTTATCCGATATTTTATCGCCGCACGAAACGTTAATTAAAGAATTAATTGAAAAACCTAGTTTTAGTCTTCATAAAATTATGTAAAATTATATTTAAGCTTAAATAATCATTTAGAATAATCCCATGTCATTAAAAGTGAGAAAAGATAAATTCGAGAATTTTTACTTCAAGAGGCAAAACGGTCTTTTTACACTTAAGAAATACGAAAACGCTTGGCAGCGTCCCGAAGGATCATAACATATGTTAAATTATATTATATGATTTAAAATGATGATTTTGATGATAATATGTATTTTTATGATTTATGGTAAAGCTGTGCAATTTATACTGTTTAAAATGCTATTTTTTAAAGCTATGTTATTTTATGATTTTTAAAAGAAATAGAAAAATATTTTGAGGGATCTGAATTAACTGGGACAAATGATATATTATATGATATATGATTTTGTGGAGATGACGTGAGGGCCAAGGCCCAGAGGGACCCCGTTTACGGGCCAAGGCCCCAGAGGGACCCCATTTACGAGCCAAGGCCCTAGAGGGATCCCGTCTATGAGAAAAAGCCCCCGATAGATCATGACGATCGTATTTCCATGGTGGAGCCTAGTGTCCACCCCCATGGACCGTGTGGAGCTAATACTGCAGTCGACCAAATGATAAAAGCTTGTCACTTTCAAGGATCAAACTTCAATCAAAATGATATATGATTGAAGGCTTATGATTAAAATGATTTTATGATATAGGATTCATGATGATGATTAAAACTATTTTAAAATGATTTAATTATGTTTAAAGCTTATTTTAAATGATTTTTTAAGGATTTATTTATGTTTAAAACTATTTTAAAACGATTTTACGATTTATGATTTAATTATGTTTAAATGATTTTTAAAATGATTTTAAATGGTTTATTTATTTTCAAAAGCTATTTTAAATAAAAATATGATTTTAATGCATGTGATTGTATATGTATTATTTGTTATCCATGTTTAGAACGTGCTGAGTCTTTAGACTCACTAGGTTTGTATGATGCAGGATTTGATGATTTATGGGAGGTGCTGACGATTGAGTGGATCGAGTGTAGCAGTACACACCCGAGGGCCATTATAGTTCCGCACTAGCTAGATGGATTTATGATTTAAAGATTTACGTTATGGATTTTATTTAGAGATATTTTTATTCTTTATTTTTATTGCTAAATGATCTTTTCTAAGGTCAATTTAGGAAGTTTTGGTTAGTCGATGCTTTAGAATTTTATTTTATGAACTTGAGATTTAAATTGTTAAATTATTATGATCCATGATTATGTTAAATTATTTTATTTAGAAATTTAGAATTTATGATTTAAGATTAGAAAAAAAATCGAGGTCGTTTCACAAACTTTTCATGCGAATATTCAATACTGAATTTGTGCAGGTTCAGCAAAGCTTCAACGGCTGTAGCAAAAATCTCTCCAAAAGCCCCGTAATTCTTCTCTTAATATCCCTCTATATAGATCTCTTCTTGACCTAAATTTCCATAGATACTCCACACCTATAAACATGGAAAACAAGAGTTTAATAAGAATGAAACTTTATTCAAAGCTAGTATATTATCTTATAGATAAGTTCCCAAATTGTATTGAATAATTCCCAAGAATAAGATTATCTATATCTAGGAAAACAAATCTTATTGAATGATCAAGTCAATTCAAATTAGTCTAAAAATGTAAAATAAAATATTAATTGATTAGGAATAAAATATTCCTTTCAATCTCCCTCTTTTTGCATTTTTGGACAAAACTTCCAAAAATGATGACAGACGCTCCTGTAGTCAGTTTAGCTCCCCCTGATTTTTAAAGTGCATCTCCCCCTGAATGGAACATGTTAGTTTATCGGTGCTGTGAACAGTGTTGTCAACACTATCTCGCAACACTAGACACCAAGGCAAGTCAAATGAAGACAAAAGAAATAGGAGTTCATTATTTCATCATTTGAATCAGCAAAAACATAAGAGCACATGAACTAAACAACAACAAGAGCAGAGGAAACACTAAAAAACCAAAAACAAAAAACACAAGTAAGAAAACACAGGTGTAATGCCCGAGATTTTATTTTGTTAATCCGAATTCATTAATTGATGAATTGACGTGATTATGAAAGGAATAAACCGAGAAAAAAAGTGGGAAATTAATAGTGCATGATTCGTATGTGCGAGGACAGAACACCTCGTGCATATGCGCGACACGAGGCGCGCATATGCGCGAGGCAGGCAGAGAACCTCGTGCATACGTGCGAGAAGAGGGCGCGCATATGCGCGAGCAGTTGCAAGTGACACACGCCGAGACAGAGAGTCTCGCGCATATGCGCCGGTATTGGACGCGCATATGCACTAGGCATGCTGAACAGAAAATCGACACTTGTCTTTGCCATGCTTGTTGGACGTATATAATTTGTAATTCTCCTTCATTCCCATCAGCCGAGACCGAGAATCCAGGTAGAAATTCCCTCAAAGCTTCAACTTTTCTTAGAATTTGATTTTGCAATATCCGTCTATCAGAATTTGAATCCGAACACAGTTCTGAGATCTTCTTGTCAACAGCTACAGAAGGACGTAAGTTTTATTGATTTTTGATATGATTTGAAATTATGATAAGGGAGGAATTGTGATTTGATTATTATTATGTTTTCTGGAAATACTGGTAATCGTAGAATCGAGATCAGATTGAAGAACAGACAGTAAATGGAATTGTTATGATTTTTCATATTTGATTTGATTGAGACTATACAGATTTGTATCAGATTGTATTTATAGAGTGATTATGAGTTGTTGAGATTGGCCGTCTGTTGTTTATATCGCCGGTGTATCAAGATTGTGATGTTATGCAGTTAAAACGGACTTAAATTGAGTTCTGATTATATCTGGTATTTCTTGGGGTATATGTTGATATTGTATTCCTCGAATATGTCATTCCAGATTGATATTGAAGATTCAAAGACAGAACAGCACCAGCATCTCTAGTTGAGGTACCAGAACCTTCGTGTCCTATTTTTTAAGCAGAATGCACGCCGACTTCGAGAAGTAGGCGATAGTCAACATTTTCATAATGGGAAATGACGTCCTTTGCCTGTTTAACTTGCTAAAGCCCAAATTCAATTTGTGTGTGGATCTCGGAAGTAGTTAGTAAGATAAACCCTTCAGGAATGGAGGATGATGAGGGGCCAGTGTTGCCAGCATCTGGGGCAACACCAGTAGCAGACCAAGGAAGATCCAATATCCGATTCCCTTTGAAGTAGGCAGGGGGCAATTTTCAGTGATTCCCTTTTGTCCACCAAGTGTTCATCTTCTTCCTTGACGAACCCGTGCGATTCTAGAATTCCATAGATCAGGGATGGAAAAGTAAGCTTAGTGGACTTCAAGCCTCCTTCTGCAAATTCCAAAATGGTGTGGAACACCAACAAGCCAAATTTGAATGGTCGGCCAGTACCAATTGCAAACAAAACAAGGGCCTGCGGCCTTGTTACCACCGTGGTGTTTGACGAGGAAGTCCAGTTTTTGAATGTTTTCTTGTGCAGGACTGAATAAAAAGAAGTTAAGGTAGCAGCAGCAAGGCGATGAGGGCGGAATTGGAACTTAGTGACAACACCCCAGTCAGTATGGTGGTGATTTCATCAACGTTAGCTGGAGGAGTGTCCTTAGTAGAACTCGGTGTGCCATAGTGTTCGTTGATAACTTCAGGGAGAACTGGAAAATGGCATCGCGAACAAACACTCGTCCGAAACGGACGGAATTCACATCTCCTACAGCAGCAGTCAGATTACCATAGAATTCCCGCACATGCCTCTACAGAGGTCACAGTTGCAAGCAAGAGTTTGATTTGCAGCCTTTTCTTCTCTTAGGCGATTAAGAAACTCAGCTAAAGATTCCTCATCCTCCGAAGAGAAAATGGGCTCACCCAGAGCATCCTGTGGCTCAGTCACAGCCGTTGGCGTTGTTGCGGAGTAGGAACTAGTAGTATGCTTAGCAGCAACAGGGGGCGTGGTCTTGCTACCAATTCAAAATCTTCATCGTCTAAGTCATCCCCAGAAGAGAATTCAGGGCCCATAATAAAAGCGGCAGTGCGGGGCTTCTTTGCAGTAGAAAAATCAGGGTTGTACCTAGCTTGCCGCTTTGAACGCCTCAGTAGAGTTTGAGGTTGTGGGAGAAATGCCCTCCAATAAGCTTCTCGGTCCGGTGGGTTGTCGATGTTAAATGGATTTCCCGTCTCGCCAGGAGCTAATTCTCCCAGTGGAATCGTCTCTGGAGCAGCAACCACAAACTGTAATAGATTCTCGGTTGGGTTCACTTTTGGTGGTGTTGCTGGGGGTGTTGCATCAGGGGGCGGAATACCACGGCTCCCAGCCATTTCACTTCGAATATTCAACGGATCAAACTTGTTGTCAGCCATCTGTAAAGAATGCGAAAGGGTTACAAGAGAGTTTAGGACTTATACAATGAAAGATATGACGAGGGAAAGGGACGATTTTGAGAAATCAGAGAAAATAAGCAAGAGAAATTAACTCCGGATTATTCGATAACAATGAATATAAGCTCTAACTCCAACAGTAAAAAAATGTTCAGAGAATCTGAATAGTAACGGGAAACAAACGTAATCTTCGCAATATCATAACAAACAATCTCAGTCCCAATGGTAACATTTCTGAAATTCACCCGCAATGGTTAACCACAATTTTACTCCTAAATCCAACGGTAACTTGATTCAACCTTGTGTTCCAACATTTTCAAAATGTCATCCAAGTAAAACTTATGTCGATTATAACCCCATGGACACAATTAGTCAAACAAATTCTAAATTTTGGTAATCAAAGTTTTCATCAACTGTTAAAGGTCAAGTACTGATATATCACTGCACATAATATATTCACGAAAAAAATATGCATATCCTAAGCATGCATATGATAGGATGAAATATCAAAATGTCAGGCAAGGTATAGATTGTGTTGTGTTGAACCTTCGTGTTGGCAACACTACAGTGCAACACCAATGGTTATGAGTCAATCCTTCCATAAAAAGTTTTGATTTAGACATGGTAGCTCCCACACTAGAAGAACGGTCTTCTAAGAACTCCTCTAAGTAGCTTTTTCCATCTCTATTTTGACTTAGATGTGGTAGCTCCCACACTAGGAGAACGGTCTTCATTGGACTCATCTAGGTAGGTTTTTCTATTTTCTTCTAATCTAATAATTTTAATTTTTCCGTCTTTTCTGTTTTTCTCCAAAAACCTCAAGTTCCTCAGTTCACCTCTTTCGTATTGGACATGTTCAGGAGTTTCTTGATAAGTCCACAATTCTTTAATTGCTAAGATTAAAATAGAGAATAAGGCACTTACTCACCTTGATTGAAAGATTGTACTCTGTCAGGGTGCACACTGAGGTAATTACCAGCATTAATACACATAGCACTATAAAATAGGATGATTATGATTATGCAGTATTCCTAGTATCCTAAAAATGGATATGCACGAAAGGTATTGTCACCGGTGTTGACAACACCAGCGACAACATAGAGATATGATTAATGTACGCACATGCTGAGAGACTTCCTAAGATTGGAGAATATCTCAAAATCCAAAGGTTTCGTGAATATATCGACTAGCTGGTTTTCTGTCCTAACAAATTCTAGTCGAATTATGCATTTTTCAACCAAATCTCGAATAAAGTGATGTCTTATGTCCATGTATTTTGTTCGAGAGTGTTGAACAGGATTTTGGAAATGTCTGTAGCACTGAAGTTGTCACAATATACTATCATGATGTCACTGTGAAAACCATAATCTTCAATCATTTGGTTCATCCAAACAAGTTGTGAACAACAACTAGCAGCAGCTACATACTAAGACTCGGCTGTGGACAAGGACACACAATTTTGTTTCTTATTGTACCAAGACACAAGATTATTCCCTAGGTAAAAACACCCACATGATGTACTCTTCCTATCATCTAGGTCTCCGGCCCAGTCAACATCAGAAAAACCTACCAAATTTGTGTTTGTTTCTTGTATGTACCACAATCCTAATTCTAGTGTACCTGCAATGTATCTTAGTATACGTTTCACAGCTTTTAGGTGTGATATTTTTGGATTTGCTTGGTACCTAGCACATAAACACACACTGAACATGATATCGGGGCGAGTAGCAGTTAAGTACAAAAGGCTACCAATGATGCTACGATACATGGTGTTGTTAACACCCTCGGCAACATCATCCTTAGACAGTTTTTCACTTGACCCCATGGGAGTTTTCATATTTTTAGAGCTATCGGTTGAGAATTTTTTAATCAGATTCTTGGCATAGTTGGATTGACACAAAAATATACTATCATGCAATTGTTTAACTTGCAATCCAAGGAAGTAATTCAACTCTCCTACCATACTCATTTCAAATTGTGATGACATACATTCAACAAAGTTATCAACAAGCTTTTGGGATGAAGCACCAAAGATAATGTCATCCACATAGATTTGAAAAATCAGAATATCATACTTCAATGTTTGAATAAAAAGGATTTTATTAACCTCACCTCGTTTAAAGTCCAAGTAGATCAAGTAATCAGTCAACCTACCATACCATGCTCGTGGAGCATGTTTCAGTCCTTACAGAGCCTTCTTCAATTTATAGACATAGTCTATGTGATATGGGTCTTCAAATCATTTTGGTTGGATTACATATGCTTCCTCATTCAAAATTTCATTTAAAAATACACTCTTTACATCCATTTCATACAATTTGATACGCATATGGCATGCAACAGTCGGACTGACTCAATTCGAGCTACAGGAGCGAAGGTTTCATCAAAATCCACCCCCTCAACCTGCGTATACCTTTGAGCTACCAACCGAGCCTTGTTTCGAACAATGTTACCAGATTCATCTGTTTTATTTTTAAAAATCCACTTGGTTCCAATAATAGATGGTCTAGGAACCAAATCCCAAACATCATTTCGTACAAATTGTTCAAGTTCTTCATGCATTGTATTGACCCAAAATTCGTCTTTTAATGCATCATTAATGTTCTTGGGTTCAATTTGTGAAAACAAGAGTGACTAACCTGTGAAAATGTGGAACTTATACAGATCAATCCAATCATTTTGTGGTAGTCAACTTTTTCTTTCTTGTTTGAACTTCATCATGCACCTCACCAATGATCTGTGATGATGGATGGTTCTTCTGAATCTTTCTTAGAATATCCTTTCCTTCATTATTAACCCCATCATCATTGTCTTCTTCATTCTCCACTGTTTCTGTTGGTGTTATGCTGGGTGTTGCCTCACTGGTCTCAACACCAGACTCAACACAGTTTCTGGTTAGTGGCTCACCTTTTTCCAGCAGTCCTTCAGTGTTATCCTCATTGGTTTTTCTTCTTAGATCTGCAAAATCATCAAACACAACATTAATTGATTCAATAGTTGTCCTAGTTCTCAAGTTAAACGCATGATAGGCTCGACTTTTCATTGAATATCCGAGAAATAGGCACCTCACACTTTTGGAATCAAATTTTGCAAGGTGGTCTCAATCATTTAAAAGATAACAAATGCAGCCGAAGATATGAAAATATTTTAGATTTGGTTTCTTCCCCATGATGATTTCATAGAAAGTCATGGTAGATCCACTCCTTAAAAATACACGATTGGAAATATGACATACTGTATTCAAGGCTTCGGTCCAAAAACGTTTTGACACATTCTTTGAACTTAGCATAATCCGAGCCATTTCTTGAAGGGTTTGATTCTTCCTTTCAGCTATTCCATTTTGTTGAGTGGTTTTTGGAGCTGAAAATTCACAAGTGATTCCTTTCTTTTCACACAAGTAAGTAAAATGTGAATTTTTGAACTCCTTATCATGACCAGTCCTTATTTTAGCCACCCTTACGTCATGCAAGTTTGTTATTCTAGCATGCAACTTCTTAAAGACAAAAAAATGTCAGATTTTTCTCGAAGAAAACTTACCCAAGTAAAACGAGAAAAATCATCAACACATACAAATTAGTATTTCTTACCACCCAAGCTCTCAACATCCATTGGACCCATTAAATCCATGTGAAAAAGTTAAAGACAACGTGTTGTCCCAAATTGTTGCAACACCGGGTGTGCAACACGGGTTTGTTTACCTTTCTAACACATTCCACAGACATAAACATCACCAGAACTTAAATTGGGCATACCTCTCAAAACATCAAACTTACACAGATTCTTCAAAGTCTTGAAGCTCACATTTCCCAGTTTTTTATGCCAGAGATCTAGATCACTTACCTTGGCACAGTGGTAGTTATCACATTCTCCCAATTGGTATCAATTGTCAGCAGATCGACCACCTGACATTACACACACATTGGAATCATTATAAACTTCACAATTATTTTTGTTGAATCTAACATGTAACTCATCATCACAAAGTGACTTCAGCTTATTAGGTTTGAGTTAAGTCCTTCAACATGTAAAACATTGTAGAGTTCAGGAAGCCCATCAACATTCAGGGTTCCTTTGCCTACAATTCTTTCTTTGGCACAACCACCATAGGTTACACGCCCACTTTTTACCTCAACATAATCCGGGAGGTGTTCTTTAAATCCGGTCATGTGGCGCGAGCACCCACTATCAAAGTATCATGCACCTGCAATGCAAGTTTTCAAAGAAGTATAAATGACATTGCATCGAATAACAGTTTTGAGTACTCATATTTTCTTTGTGGAAGATTTCTTGACTGTGTTGTTGTGCCCGGTGTTGGG
Organism: Primulina huaijiensis; assembly: GCF_012295235.1. Classification (NCBI taxonomy): domain Eukaryota; kingdom Viridiplantae; phylum Streptophyta; class Magnoliopsida; order Lamiales; family Gesneriaceae; genus Primulina; species Primulina huaijiensis. Next base: position 16,335,720 of record NC_133317.1, on the reverse strand, counting down.
AAACACCTTGTGCAACACCTGATTCGAATGCCAATTCAGGTATTCGTTTCTCAGCTTAAAACAAAAAGGTTTGATGTGACCTGACTTATGACAGTAGTGGCAACTAAAACGTCGCTTTCTTTGCTTCGACTTAGAAGTTGACATGATATCTTGTTTCTAGACATCTTTACTGCTGGGTCAACTTTCAAAGAAGAGGAGGATGGTCTGTTTTGTTTATGTGCTTGTTCCGAGGTTGGCAAGGTCTTCAGAGGAGAATTTACGTGTAGTGCCCAAAATCAGTACACGTAAATTCAATGCGATTATTTAATAGTTAAATCATTTATTTAAGTTTAAAACTAGTTTTTAGCCATGCATGATTTATTTAAATGCATTATTTTAAATTATTCATGTTTATGTGATGCACGTTAAAATGTTTTTCAAGTTTCATGTCTAGACGATTATTCGATGCGGGATCGAGGGAAAAGACCTGTGACGATTTTGGCAATTTAAAATGTGGTATTTTATTTTAAGTTGAGGTTGCGGCATTTTAACTAATTTATTAAGTTTCAGCATTTTAAAGCCTAATTTAATTATTAGGTGAATTTTAGAATTTTAAAACTTTTAAAGTTGACCTTGTGCATTTATTTTGTGAAAAAGGAGAATTTTATAAAATTAGTGTGGGTTAACCTTTTATTATCATTTTAATTAGCTAATTTAGAAAGATTTCTCCTAATTAGAAACCCACACACACGTTACACACACTCACACACACTTACACATTTTTACACACACCAAAACACACAATACACCCTACTCATCTTATTTCAGATTTTTAAACAGAGAAAACTAGGGTTCTTGGTGTCTAAAGCAGCCGCCCCCTTCCCTCTCCATCTTCCAGCAAATTTTCGTGTGTTTTCTTCAAAGATTTTAGCGCCACGTTTGTCCTGGATCAATCCTCGCGCCATCTCCGCTTCGATATCGTCGTTACGGTATTTTCAAATATCAAAAGGCGTGTATATTATGTTTCTTTCTACGTTGATCATGTCATAGAATGTGTTGTGTTTTTTTATGCGTAAAAATCCATGTGTGATGTACGAAGTTTGAGCAGAAACAAGTTCGATCGATTTTGAAACGTTTTTAAATCTAAAATTTCAAAATTTGCTGTTCTTTTGAAAATTGCTATTTTTTGGTCGAGATTTTTAGAAAACTTTCAACATAAAAATCGTAGAACATTTTGATACCTTTGATTTGATATAAAATTCAAAATTTTTGGATACAAATTGAGTGAGTTATGATCGTTTTTGTGGGACTGCTCAAACCTACGATCTTATGAAAATGATGTTCATCATGTTTTGAAGTTTTTGAGTTGCAGGCTTTGTTGGGCACCACCGAGCTTGTGTTGATGCATTTAGATATGTTATGGGATGCTTTTAGGTGTTATTTAGTGGTTCGTTTGGGTCGGAATTGGCTTGGGATGTAATAAAAGTCGTAGGAAGCGAAACGATGTCGAATTACGGGTTATTGTTGTATTGAAATTGCTTGTCGATGCTTGGAGACGTTTGGGGTATTTGTACGGGTTTGAATCAATGTAATAGCATCCTAGGATGAGTCTCGAGGTGTTGGTTCATGGTCGTTAGGCTTGGATTGAAAGAATGAATGAATAAGATAGCGAATTTTCGTGAGTTTCCAAGTCTAGAGGCTACCCGGACACCTTCCCGGACCCCGACACGGAGTTCGTGTCCTTTTTCCTTCAAAAATGCGAATTTCCAGAGCCTACCCGGACCCCTACACGGGGTCCGTGTACCTCCCTTTAAAAAAATTTATTTAATTTTTTATTTTTTAAAAATATGAATATAAAGTATAGGATTTGTTTTGGGGTTATGAATATAAAATATAAGATTTTGTTTGGAGTTTTATGTCATGGTTTAGTACGATGATTAAACGAGTTCAAGTCCCGAGTGATTTAGAATGTCATAAGCTATTTATTTACTTCGGTGGTGAGCACGAATACCTACGTCTAAGTTATGCAAATTAAGTATTGAACCCATGTTACTATGTTGCAGCAGCGGCCCCAAATGAGATCGAACGAATCCCTCAACACCAAGTAAGTATGTTGACGTGCAAAAGAAAATATTTTAAGTTTTGAGCTATGCTAAATGTCTTGTGACCAAATTATGTATGGGGTTGGAAAGCGGTAAAGCATGACCAGGGACCAACCCACCCCGTTAAAGCATGAACGGGTTTAGATCAGGATTGGAAAGCGTTAAAGCATGAACGGGGACCAATCCACCCGTTAAAGCATGAACGGGGATCTCATGTATGTGGCATTGGATTCGTCCTTGTCAGCCCAGTAATGTGGTTTAGTCTGATCAGGCGATTATGTTATGGGTCACTTGCTTTGAAACATGCATCTACGCAAAATTATGATATGTATGCTCATGTATGTATGATGCAAGTATGCAAGCATGTTTAAGAAAATTGTTACGTTGATGGCACGTCTATGTATATTTGTACGTTCAAGTTTTGATGTATGTTCAGTTTCAGTATGTACGCCCTATTTTAAAGTTGCATGTGGTTTTATATTGTAGTATTTGTTACTTCCAGTTTATGCGTGTTGAGTTTTTAGACTCACTAGACTTGATCGATGCAGGTGAGGAGTATGTTGAAGAGGCTAGGGGTGGAGACCAAGGAGCCGACTTGGACTGAGCAGGAGGCTAGACCCGAAAACCGCCCATGTTTTAAAGTTTGAAATGTTAAGCATGTCGAATATTTTTATACTCTGATTTTCGTGAAGTGGTTGATGAGGTTTTAAATAATCATTTCTTTTGGGAGACTTAGTGGCGAATATTTTAGACGAACATATATTTTATTTTCCATTTGAAAGTTTATTTTGTATCTAAGAAAATTTTAAATTTTTCCGCAAATTTTTAGTAAAAAGTACGGTACGTTACAGTTGGTATCAGAGCGGTGTTCTTGTAAAAGGTTATGCCTACTGCCAGTTGCGAGAAGCTCACGAAGTCACACCTCAAGTCTGTAAGTTTTCATGTTTTAAATTATGTTATGTAGTAAGCATCGAATCATGATTTCAGCATGTGCATATTTAAATCCGAATTACGTTCATCTTATGGTATTAGTATCATGTTCATGCATATTGGGTTTACGTATTGGGTAATTATTGGAACAGTATGCCTCTTAGACGCATGATTAATTGGGAAGCAAGGGAGGAGAACTGAGAGGCCCGAGATGAGGAGAGGATCACTCCTCCTCGTCCACCACCGGATATGCAGGCGCAGATGCTTGCAGGTATGACTCAGTTCTTCGCGCAGTTCACAGGGAACCAAGTTGCAGCATGGGGTGCAGGGGTGAGGCCCCAACCGGAGGCGGTGTATGAAAGATTTAGGAGGATGAACCCAAAGGAATTTTCGGGGACCGCTGACCCGATGATAGCGGAGGGATGGATTAAGTCCATCGAGGTAATCTTTGATTTTATGGAACTGACAGATGCAAATAGAGACAGGTGTGCCACGTTCCTTCTGACCGGGGACGCCAAGCTATGTTGGGAGAGTGCGTAAGTGTCAGTGAATTTGCGAACACTGACTTGGGATGGTTTTAAAGGGGTTTTCTACTACAAGTACTTCACTGATGAAGTACGCTCCCGCTTGACTAAGGAGTTCATGGCGCTGCGACAGGGAGATAGCAGCGTAGCAGAATTTGTGAGAAAGTTTGAAAGGGAGTGTTACTTTGTGCCCCTAATAGATAACGATGCCCGGGAGAAGCTGAGGCATTTTATTGATGGGTTACGGCCGATCTTGCGCCATGACGTCCGAGTAGCTGGTCCTACTACATATGCAGTTGCTGTGTCTAGAGCTTTGGCGGCAGAACGGGATCAGCGGGATATTGAGAATGACAGATAGGGCAAGAGGCCCTATCAGGCGCCGCAGCAGCAGAGACCTCCGTTCAAGAAACCTTACCAAGGGCAACCAGGGAAGAAGCCATATCAGAGACCACCAAAGGGCAAGGGTCCAATTCAGCAGCAGGTGGCGCCTCAGAAGCCCGGTAATTTCCCAGTGTGCCCTAAATGCAACCGCCAGCATCCGGGGCAGTATTTGTATGGGTCAGACAAGTGCTTTAAATGTGGAGCCAGTGACCACATGTTGAAAGAGTGCCCACAATGGAGTCAGCCAACTCAGGGCATAGTGTTCGCCATGCATGCTCAGGAGGCAAACCCAGACACGACATTGTTGACTGGTAACTTATTTAATTCAGTAGTATTAAATTTGGTCATGCATGCACGTTTATTTTTGATTTGGGATTATTAGTGTTCTAGCCAGTATTTTGGTGTCTTTCGTTGCATAAGGTTAATGTTAGAATTTGGAATGTAAGTTTGGTGTGGTGCTAACTTCTCTCAGGAAATATTTTCATCAAGAGATTAGCCACAAAGGCCCTGATAGATTCGGGAGCCACTCACTCCTTTATCTCGAAGACATTTGCTAATCATTTAGACATCAAGTCTATTGGCCTTCACATGAACTACTCGGTGACAGTCCCATCAGAGGAAGAACTGTTAGCTACCAGTGTGGTCAGAGATATTGATCTAGAACTGCAGGGCCACCTGGTGTATGCCGATCTGATCGTGTTGCCGATGCCAGAGTTTGATATTATTTTGGGTATGGACTGGCTGACGAAGAACAGAGCTCTGATTGACTTTCAGAAGAGATCAGTGTTGGTTAGACCTTTGGGCATGGAGCAGTTTCTAATTGAACCAGCCAGATGGAGGAATTTTCCTCGCATAATCTCGTGCATGCAGGCGCGGAGACTCATTCACAAAGGGTGTCAGGCTTTCTTGGCCAGCGTTATTTTTACACATGACGTACCAGCTCCGTCCCTATCAGATGTGCCAATAGTCAGAGACTTCCCGAACGTCTTTCTTGACGACGTCACAGGCCTTCTACCAGATAAAGAGGTGGAGTTTTCCATTGATATTATGCCAGGCACAGTGCCAATCTCCAAGACACCGTACTGATTAGCTCCAGCTGAGATGCTAGAACTCAAACAGCAGATTCAGGAGCTTCTTGACAAGGAATTTATTCTCCCTAGTTTCTCACCATGGGGCGCACCAGTACTCTTCGTAAAGAAGAAGGACGGGAGCATGAGACTGTGCATCGATTACCGAGAGTTGAACAAGTTAACGATCAAGAACAAATACCCACTTCCAAGGATCGAGGACTGGTTCGATCAGTTGCAGGAAGCTACAGTGTTCTCTAAGATAGATCTTCGATCGGCGTATCACCAGCTAAAGGTGAAAGATGCGGATGTGCACAAGATAGCCTTCAAGACCAGGTATGGGCATTACGAGTTCTTAGTGATGCTGTTTGGACTGACGAATGCTCCAACAATTTTCATGGACCTCATGAACCGAGTATTTCAGCCTTACCTTGATAAGTTCGTCATAGTATTCATTGACGATATTCTTATTTACTCGAAGAGTCATTAGGAGCACAGCCAACATTTGAGGACAGTTTTACAGATCTTGCAGAGTCGCAAGTTATTTGCAAAGTTCAGTAAGTGTGAATTCTAGTTGGATAAGGTAGCATTTTTGGGTCAGATAATATCTAGCAGTAGTATTGAGGTGGATCCAGCCAAGGTAGCAGCAGTCAAATAATGGGTTGAGCCGAAGAATGCGTCAGAGATTCGAAGCTTCCTAGGCCTAGCAGGCTACTACAGGAAATTTATTCAAGGGTTTTCTTCGATAGCAGTGCCACTCACTTCATTGACAAAGAAGAATGCGAAATTCATGTGGAGTGATGAATGTCAGAAGAGCTTTGATACTTTGAAGCGAGCTCTTATTTCAGCGCCAGTGTTAGCCAGGCCATCAGGGCAAGAAGACTTTGTGTTATACACCGATGCGTCTAAGCTCGAGTTAGGCGCAGTGTTGATGCAGCATGGTCGGGTTATAGCTTATGCTTCCAGGCAGTTGAAGGTGCATGAGAAGAACTACCCGACTCATGATCTTGAGTTTGCTGTCGTCGTCTTCGCGTTGAAGATATGGATACATTACTTGTACGCCGAGAAATGCCAGATATTCACTGATCACAAGAGCCTCAAATATTTCTTCACGCAGAAAGAACTGAATATGAGGCAGAGACGGTGGTTAGAGCTGGTAAAAGACTACGACTGCGAAATTAGCTAACATCCGTGAAAGGCTAATGTTGTCGCAGACGCCTTGAGCAGAAAAGTGGCAGTTGTAGCACAGCTGTCGGTGCAGAGATCTCTTCAGTCTGAGATTCAGAAATTTGGTATAGAGATTTATCGTAAGGGCAGAGCTCCCAGACTATCTAATCTAGCAGTCAAATTCGATTTGCTAGACCGAATCCGTAAAGGACAGCCTTCAGATGAGCAGTTGCAGAAATGGAGACTGAAGGATGAAGCCAAGGGCATTGTACTTTACATAGTGTCAGATGGTATTGTGAGATACAGAGAGAGAATGGGGGTGCCTAACATTGATTCGATCAGAGAAGATATCATATCAGAGGCCCATGCATCTCCGTATTCAATCCACCCAGGAGGTACCAAGATGTACAAAGACCTGTAGATCTTGTATTGATGACCAGGGATGAAGAGAGACATCCGCAGATTTGTGTCTGAATGCCTCACTTGTCAACAGGTGAAGGCAGAACACCAAAGGCCGGCAGGAATGCTTAAGCCACTCCCTATCCCTGAGTGAAAATGGGAGAATATTACTATGGACTTCATCGTTGGTTTACCAAAGTCAGTCAGAGGTTTTAATGTCATTTGGGTCATAGTGGATCTACTCACTAAGTCAGCGCACTTTTTGCCAGTAAAGATGACTTTCTCCATGACGCAGTATTCGGAGCTTTATATCAGGGAGATCGTTCGGTTGCATGGAATCCCAGTTTCCATTGTGTCCGACAGGGACCCAAGGTTTTCATCGTCCTTCTGGAAGAGCCTACATGCAGCCATGGGGACGAAACTGCTTTTCAGTACAGCGTTTCACCCGCAGACAGATGGTCAGTCTGAGCGAGTGATTCAGATTTTAGATGATTTGTTGAGAGCCTGTATGATCGATTTCCAAGAGACTTGGGAATCGAAGCTACCTCTAGTGGAGTTTACATACAACAACAGTTTTCAAGCATCTTTAGGTATGGCTCCCTATGAGGCATTGTATGGAAGGAAGTGCAGATCACCGATTCATTGGGATGAAGTCGGTGACAGAGCAGAACTTGGTCCAAAAATTGTTCAGCAGACTGCAAATGTTGTGGTCAAGATCCGAGACAGGATGAAGACCGCCCAGAGTCGTCAGAAAAGTTATGCTGATAAGAGGAGAAGAGACCTAGAGTTTGTCGTAGGTGATCTAGTCTTTATAAAGATAGCACCTATGAAAGGTGTTATGAGATTTGGGAAGAGAGACAAGCTGAGTCCGAGATTCATTGGACCTTTTGAGATTCTGGACAGAGTTGGGACTCTAGCCTATCGTGTTGCCCTTCCGCCGAATCTGGCCGAGGTACACAATGTGTTCCATGTCTCGATGCTGAGGAAGTACCTAGCGAATCCTTCGCATGTTCTGAGCTACGAACCGTTGCAATTGGCACCAGATCTGTCATATGAGAAAATACCTGTCCAAATCCTAGACAGACAGGAGCGTAGACTTCGGAACAAGGTGACCAAGCTGGTCAAAGTCCGGTGGTTGAACAAATCAGTGGAGGAGGCCACTTGGGAGTCCGAGGCAGATATAAGAATTCGCTACCCGGAGTTGTTCGGTAAGATTTAATTTCGAGGACGAAATTTATATAAGCGGGGGAGGAACTGTAGTGCCCAAAATCAGTACACGTAAATTCAATGCGATTATTTAATAGTTAAATCATTTATTTAAGTTTAAAATGAGTTTTTAGCCATGCATGAATTATTTAAATGCATTATTTTAAATTATTCATGTTTATGTGATGCACGTTAAAATGTTCTTCAAGTTTCATGTCCAGGCGATTATTCGATGCGGGATCGAGGGAAAAGACAGGTGACGATTTTGGCAATTTAAAATGTGGTATTTTATTTTAAGTTGAGGTTGGGGCATTTTAACTAATCTATTAAGTTTCAGCATTTTAAAGCCTAATTTAATTATTAGGTGAATTTTAGAATTTTAAAACTTTTAAAGTTGACCTTGTGCATTTATTTTGTTAAAAAGGAGAATTTTATAAAATTAGTGTGGGTTAACCTTTTATTATCATTTTAATTAGTTAATTTAGCAAGATTTCTCCTAATTAAAAACCCACACACATGTTACACACACTCACACACACTTACACATTTTTACACACACCAAAACACACAATAGACCCTACTCATCTTATTTCAGATTTTTAAAGAGAGAAAACTAGGGTTCTTGGTGTCTAAAGCAGCCGCCCCCTTCTCTCTCCATCTTCCAGCAAATTTTCGTTTTTTTTCATCAAAGATTTTAACGCCACGTTCGTCTCGGATCAATCCTCGCGTCATCTCCGCTTCGGTATCGTCGTTACGGTATTTTCAAATATCAAAAGGCACATATATTCTGTTTTTTTTCTGCGTCGATCATGTCATAGTAAGTGTTGCATTTTTTTATGCGTAAAAATCCATTTGTGATGTACGAAGTTTGAGCAGAAACAAGTTCGATCGATTTCGAAACGTTTTTAAATCTAAAATTTCAAAATTTGCTGTTCTTTTGAAAACTGCGATTTTTTGGTCGTGATTTTAATAAAACTTTCAACTTAAAAATCGTATAACCTTTTGATACCTTTGATTTGATATAAAATTCAAAATTTTTTGATACAAATTGAGTGAGTTATGATTGTTTTTGTGGGACTGCTCAAACCTGCGATCTTATGAAAATGATGTTCATCATGTTTTGAAGTTTTTGAGTTACAGGCTTCGTTGGGCACCGTCGGGCTTGTGTTGCTGCATTTAAATATGTTATGGGGTGATTTTAAGTGTTATTTGGTGGTTCGTTTGGGTAGAGATTGGCTTGGGATGTAATAGAAGTCGTAGGAAGCGAAACGATGTCGAATTACGGGTTATTGTTCTATTGAAATTGCTTGTCGATGATTGGAGACATTTGGAGTGTTTGTACGGGTTTGAATCAATGTAATAGCATCCTAGGATGAGTCTCGAGGTGTTGGTTCATGGTCCTTAGGCTTGGATTGAAAGAATGAATGAATAAGATAGCGAATTTTCGTGAGTTTCCAAGTCCAGAGGCTACCCGGACCCCAACACGGAGTCCGTGTCCTTATTCCTTCAAAAATGCGAATTTCCAGAGCCTACCCGGCCCCCTACACGGGGTCCGTGTACCCTCCTTTAAGTATAGGATTTGTTTTGGGGTTATGAATATAAAATATAAGATTTGGTTTGGGGTTTTATGTCATGGTTTAGTACGATGATTAAACGAGATCAAGTCCCTAGTGATTTAGAATGTCATAAGCTATTTATTTACTTCGGTGGTGAGCACGAATACCTACATCTAAGTTATGCAAATTAGGTATTGAATCCATGTTAGTATGTTGCAGCAGCGACCCCAAACAAGATCCAACGAATCCCTCAACGCCAAGTAAGTATGTTGACGTGCAAAAGAAAATATTTTAAGTTTTTGAGGTATGCTAAATGTCTTGTGACCAAATTATGTATGAGGTTGGAAAGCGGTAAACCATGAAGAGGGACCAACCCACCCCGTTAAAGCATGAACGGGTTTAGATCAGGATTGGAAAGTGTTAAAGCTTAAACGGGGACCAATCCACCCGTTAAAGCATGAACGGGATCTCATGTATGTGGCAGTGGATTCGTCCCTGTCAGCCCAGTACTGTGGTTTAGTCTGATCAAGCGATTATGTTATGGGTCACTAGCTTTGAAACATGCCTTTACGCAAAATTATGATATGTATGCTCATGTATGTACGATGCAAATATGCAAGCATGTTTAAGAAAATTTTTACGTTGATGGCACGTCTATGTATTTATGTACATTCAAGTTTTGATGTATGTTCAATTTCAGTATGTACGCCCTATTTTAAAGTTGCGTATGGTTTTATTATGTAGTACTTGTTACTTCCAGTTTATGCGTGTTGAGTTTTTAGACTCACTAGACTTGATCGATGCAGATGAGGAGTATGTTGAAGAGGCTAGGGGTGGAGACCAAGGAGCCGACTTGGACTGAGCAGGAGGCTAGACCCGAGGACCGCCCATGGTTTAAAGTTTGAAATGTTAAGCATGTCGAATATTTTTATACTCTGATTTTCGTGAAGTGGTTGATGAGGTTTTAAATAATCATTTCTTTTGGGAGACTTAATGGCGAATATTTTAGACGAACATATATTTTATTTCCCATTTGAAAGTTTATTTTGTATCAAAGAAAATTTTAAATTTTTCCGCAAATTTTAAGTAGTAAAAAGTACGGTACGTTACATTACGAATAAAGGGACATAGGAGTCTTCACTTCCCTTTACAAACAGTAGATTTTGATCCAGAGTTGGAAGATTCACCATGTTCATATGTGATTTCAACATATCCAAGACAAGTTTTACTGTCCTTTCCCATAGTTAGCATTGATTCAAGTTTTGATGGACTTGAGTTGAATTTAGTAAGAATCTTTGAAGCCTTCTCAAGATCATCCTTGACTTTGCATAATTCGAGGTCTTTCCTACTCAACAAGACTTAAATACGAGACAAACTGCTCTTTAATTCAATGTTTTCTTTTGAAAGTATAGATTTTGTCTCATTTCTTTTGAGCCAATCATCATAAAGTTCTCCGTACATCACCCGGACAACCTCCACAGTAAGCTCTTCTTGTTCAGATCCCTGGAGATCGTCAAGTTCAGGATTTCCAGAAGATTTTTCATTTAGACGTAGTGCTTTTGAAGTGGTGTTGCAACACCAAGTAGATTGACATGCAGTTGGAGTGTACTCTTCAAAATGGCATACAGAGAGATAAACTCATCTCCTTTGCTGGATTCAAGTTCTTCATCAGAATCTTCATCACTCAAGGAAACCGCCATGCTTTTATTTTTGCAAAGTCGGTTAGCACGCTCATTTGCATAATGCTCATATCCGAAACACTCCCTTCATTGTACGAAATCCAGTCTTTTAGTTTCTGATCGAGCCATCACTTCATTCCTTGGCTTAAAATTCCTTTGAGTAGGGGTTGGCACTTTATTTATGTCAAAAGGGACAAAAGAGGGTTTCGGTGTTGACATGATTTTCTTCTTGTCTCTCATTCTCTTCAAGTAATCACTGAAATTCTTGGTAATCAAGGAGATTGACTCCCCACCGAGATCAGATTCATTTGCTTCTTGAATGAGATTATTGACAGAGTCATCAGTAGCTTGTAATGCAACAGATTTTCCTTTATCTCGCTTCTGAATCTCCAGTTTCATCTCAAAAGTTCTGAGAGAGCTCATAAGTTCTTCCATATTTAGAGTAGACGTGTCCTTTGATTCGTCAATGACACAAATCTTAATCTTGAAGCGCTCAGGAAGAGATCTTAGTACCTTACTGACAAGTCTTTCATAAGACATGGGATCACCAAGGCTAAAAGCTTCATTGGCAATATCTCGGAGTCTCCGATCATATTCAACAATCGACTCATTGTCCTCCATCCTCAGACTCTCAAATTTTGAGGTTATCATTCTTAGTTTGGTCCTGCGAACACTTTCAGATTATTCGCAGTGCTTTTGGATAATGTCACATGCTTCTTTAGCAGATATGCAGTTTGTGATGAGGCTGAACATGCTGACACCAACCGAAGTAAAGATGACATTGAGTGCCTTAGAGTTGAAGTTCGAGGTCTGAACTTCATCATTTGTCCAAGATTTCTCAAGCTTGACTCAGCCGTCACCATCAGCATCAACAATTCTAGGAGGTGACCAACCATCTAGAACCTGTTGCCAAGCTCTTTCCTCGATGGATTTTATGAACATCCTCTTCTTGACCTTCCAAAACGCATAATTCAATACATCCAAAAACGGCTTTCTAAATGCAACACTAGAATTCTATGGATCCATCAAGCTATTAGTATAATTCCTGTAAAAGCAACAGAAGACCAGAATCAATCACTTAGTGTATCAAGCGTTGGCTCTGATACCACTTGAAAGGGATAGTTGCATAAAAACGTACATGAAATAAATTAAAGTGTGAATCAGAAGTTAGTGTTGTGATCGGATGTTGTCAACACCAGCACACAACATGCAGCAGAAATTAATTTTTAACACACTCGTAAACTTTAATAAATAAACACCAGATTTAAATCATGCACATGTACAAATACTTGTGCGATGCCTCATGGCAAAACTTCACTAGACAAATATGTAAAACGTTTACACGAACCAATACTAGTGATAAATAACAAAACTAAATTTCTTGACACTCCAAGGATTTAAAATGCATCAAAATAAACCAATACTAAAAACTAAATGCATAAAATCAAAACGTATTGCTCAAAACCAAACAAAGTCACTTTTCGATCAACACTCTCGTCAGTGTTGTTCTTCGAGTGTTGTCAACACTAGACAGCAACACAGTGAATATGTGAGTTAATCACACAAACTCTTCATGCAAATCTTCAATACTGAATTTGTGCAGGTTCAGCAAAACTTCAGCGTCTGTAGCAAACATCTCTCCAAAAGCCCCGTAATTCTTCTCTTAATATCCCTCAATATAGATCTCTTTTTGACCTAAATTTTCATAGATACTCCCCACCTATAAACAAGGAAAACAAGAGTTTAATAGGAATGAAACTCTATTCAAAGTTAGTATATTATCTTATGGATAAATTTCCAAATTATATTGAATAATTCCCAAGAATAAGATTATATATATTTAGGAAAACAAATCTTATTGAATGATCAAGTCAATTCAAATTAGTCTAGAAATGTAAAATAAAATATTAATTGATTAGGAATAAAATATTCCTTTCATGTGCCTTTTTCTTGAAAAAGACCACAAAAAACCAAAAGTAATCAAGGGGACCCCTTAAGCCATCTTCTATGTTTACTTGCTCCTCAATTAAGAGTAAAATGGTTTTTTTAAACCAAGAATTATAGATTGTCCCAGAATTTCTCATACGAACTTGAGAAATTTCAGACCAAATTGGTAGTGTGCATTCTTGAAGAAAAGTATGAAGATGACTTGGACTAAGCTGATGATGTAGACAAATATGTTATCCGAAACCCATCATTCCGAGTGAACTTTAGTGTTATCACCTGCATCACGAACATTAGAAGCGCCGTTGGATGCCCGACGAAAACTTTATGATACTCAAGTCAGTACGGTCAATTTGTTACAACCTTTCCTCAAGCCCTAATTTCCCCTTTTCATTTTAAAAACATGAAGACCGAATTAAATTGTAAGAAAAAACTCACAAATGTTTTAAAAAAATTGATTATGAATTTTTTTTACAAAACTTAAATAGGAAAAATTCAAAATCATTTTTTAAGCATTTACAGACACAAATGATTTTTGAAAGATGAAAGTAGTTTAAAAAAATACATTTCTAATATAGAATAGTAGTTACTGCTCTATTTCTCCTTTGATTTTCCAATGTTTTTGTACTTAAATGGTTATTTATTTTATTAAAAAAGCAACACATCAATCTGTTTGAAGTTGTGGGTTGGGGCTTGAATGATGATTTATTGATTAATATTATTTTCGGCCCATTAGATATCATGCCTATGCTTGTTGAGGGTCCATATGTGTAATGTACCGTACTTTTTAAACATACTTAAATTTGCGAAAAAATAAAAATTTTCTTAAATAAGTAATCAACTTCCAAAATGCATTATAAATAAAATGTTTGACAAAATATTTGAAATGTAACGAGCTTGCAAAAGTGCTTGTTTTAAACAACATTAAATAATTTGTTAAAATCAGAGTAAACAATTTTATCATGTATAAAATAAAATCCTTGAAAACTAAGGTGGTCCTCGGGTTAGTCCACCGCACAGTCCGAGCCAGCTCACTGACCCCCGCCCCTTGTCTCATCAAACTCGTCCTCATCTGCATCGATCAAGTCTAGTGAGTCTAAAGACTCAACATGTATAAACTGGGGATAGCAAGTAACGTATAATAAAACCACATGCATTTTAAAGTGACCCATACATACATAACTTTGAACATACTTGTATAACGTAGACGTGCCATCATTTCATAAATATTTTCATAAACGTATTTGCATCATACATACTTAAACATACATAGTCATCATCATTTTGCGTAGAGATATGTTTCAAAGCAAGTGACCCATAACATAGTGCGCCTGATCAGCCTAAACCACAGTACTGGGCTGGCAGGGATGTCCACTACCATATACATAAGATCCCACGGTCATACTTTACTAGGTGAATTGGTCAATGGTCATACTTTACCGCTTTCCAATCCTGATCAAAACCCGATCATACTTTACCGGGGTGGAGATGTCCCTGGACACGTTCTCCGATTTCCAAACATGTTCATATCTGGTCACAAGACAATTAGCATACCTCAAAAACATAAAATATTTTCTTTTGCATGTCAAACATACTTACATAGCGTTGAGGGCTTCGTTGGATCCCGCTTGGACAACTACTGCACATGTTAAAACAATTTTTTTAAATTCCAAAATGCCAGGCGCTCGAGCGGTAATATTTTATCGCTCGTGCGTGCCTGTCCAGAAGTCCTGGCGCTCGACCGGTAAAATCTTATCCCTCGCGTGCCGCCCATTAAGCGGTTACCATGCAACTTGAAAATCCTCAAAAAAACATATTTTTACACAGTTTGAGCAGTCACACGAAAATGAGCATAACTCACTCATTTATTGTCCAAAAATTACAAAATTACTGTCAAATCGAAGATATCAAAAAGTAATACGTTTCATAAGTTGAAAGTTTTTCCAGAAAGTTGACCAAAAATTCACAGTACTAGAAATGACATCAGATTCATTTTTGAGATCTAAATTTTTGATCCAAAATCGTTTCAAATGTTTTTGTTCAAACTTTTGTATAACAAACATGAATTTTGCACACCATAAACATCAAAACTTATACTATGACGAGATCAATGCAAACATGAAAAAATATACATGTCTTTAATCTTTTAAACTCATGATACGGCGATACCAAAACGAAGAGATGCGAAAGTCGATCCGGGACGACTTGAGGCACGATTTTTCTGCTAAAAAAAATCGAAGAGTGATGTTGAAATATTGGAGGGAAGAGTGGCTGCTGGAGAGCACCAAGAACCCTAGATTTTCTTCTATAAAAAAAGAATGAAAGCTCAAGGGAAATTGTGTGTGTGTGTTGTGTATGTGTGTGAAAATGTGTGTGCGAGTGTTTTAGTTAATTAGGGGAGAAAATTGTTTAATAAATTAATTAACATATTAATTAAAATAATAACCCAATTCTAACTTTACTAAATCCTCTAATTAAAAAAAATAAAAATACACAAGTGATAAACTTTAAAAGTTTAAAATCTTAAAATCACATAATAAATTAACTTAGGCTTTAAAAATGCTTAAAATTTTATAAATATTTTAAAATACCAAATTTCATGACTTGAAATAAAATATCACATTTTCTAAAAAATCGCCCAAATCGTCGTCGGTCTCTTTTCCCGATCCCGCATCGAATATTCGCCTGAAACATAAACTCAAGAAAATATTTTAACGTGTATCAATCAAACATATAAATAATTTAAAGTCATGCAGAATAATCAATTTTGTCTCGCTAAAAATCATTTTAAAATTAAATAAATAATTTAAGAATTTAAATAAATGCATAAATTTTACGTGTACTGATTTTTGGGCTCTACAACATGTCTACAAACATTTTTGAAGTTGTGATTCAATACGGTATATCATTTTTTTTTTTTAAAGAATACCATATATTATATCGAGAAATGAATTTTGATACCATAGTTGATGGATCGTGTGCTTGGCACCTTAGGGGGTGCTTCGAACACAATGAAACAATGAGCTGTAATAGCTCGTGTTTTAAGAATATATACACCGATGAATTAGATCAAGTTTGGTATTAAACAAAGCGGAAAACACTTGAAATAATCTTTCGTTAAAAAAACTGATATGTTTTATATAATGTGCAACTGAAGAACTGAATTTACGGGAAAATTAGTTAGAGCTTATATCAGTTCAGTTATGGATAGAACTGAACTGATATCATCTGAACTGATCAAATCAGTTAAGAACAAAACAAGCAGTTAAACAGTTCAAAGACACATTATATGTTTATGGATGTTCGGAGACTTTAACTGCTCCTACGTCACCCCTTCTACCTCCACGGGTAGGATACACTAGAAGATTTAGATTTATACAACACCTTGTACAAATCCTACACAGCTTAGGACTTACCTACTGCCTAACTGAACTCCTAGTCTAGACTGAAGGCAGCACCTTCCAGTCAACACTTGTTTAACTTCTGTGTGTCTAACACTACATACACAAGTTTAATGTCTTTATGCAAGACTGTATTTTAGGTGGTGGTGGTGTGTGCGTGTGTGTGTGAGAACTGAACAATGATAACAACCCGAAGGTGCTCTCACACACTGAGGGAAATAAGCTTCTAATCTAAGCTCATATAACTTTGAAGTGTTCCCTCACAACTGGGCATAATGCTTCTTGTAAGCTGATATGCAATATGCGTACCCTTCTTATTTTTTGTGTTCTCTCTTTTAGTCACACTGTGTATATGTCGTTCTAGCTGACTCTTCACTGATCTTCTATTTATAGGCGCAAAGATTGATCGTACAGTGAGACTCAATTATTGTATATGTTGCATTTTGAATTTGTTCCTTGGAATCCATTCTGGAACTTTTGACTTTAAGCTCTGATGCAACGTCTCTTATTGTACCTTGATCGTACAATAGCTTTTGTACCTTTGTGCTTACTTGTAATACATTAAGTAAGCTTGTCGTAATCTGCAACTGATTGCTCTTAACTGATGTTCTGAACCGGTTCTTCAAACTAATCAGCAACTGATCTTTGAACTGATCTAGTGAAATAAGTTGACTCGTCAGCTGAACTGATTTCACTAATTCAGTTTACCTGGTCAGCTGAGCTTTCCATCAGTTGAACTCTTCATCAGCTGGTTGGGCTTCTGAAGATCTTCTGCTGAATTACCTATCAGCTGGACATTCAGTTGAGCTGGTTGCGATGCATCAGTTGAACTGGTTCAGTTCGTTCAATCAGTTGGTTCTTTCAGTTAGCATCTCCGATAGCTTCAGTTTTGGCTCGTAAAGTGATCATTTCAGTTTCAGCTATCTGCGCACTAAGGTAGGTTATTAGAAACAAAATAACAAGTTTTGTTAACATCAAAATTAAGCAGAGATTGCAAACTTGAAAAGTTACAACAATAGTGAAGTTTTTGTATAACATAAATTGAATATCATATCGATATTGATACCGAAAAGTTCGGACGACATCATACCATACTTGAGATAAATTTGGTATGTGTGGTATTTTATAGTACGATAAATGAGGTATACCAGAATGTTCAGTATTTTTTCTCAGGCCTTAGAAAATTTACTTCTATGTCCTTTTTTTCCCATTATTTATATCTATACCATTATCCTCATTTTCTTTTAAACTCCTGTCAAACTTATATTCGATAATTTTCATCACTTATTCATGGTGTTTTATAAACCATCTCATCATCCGAATTCTTGAATTTTCAGACAATTCTTTTGATCCAAATTGTTGTAATTATTAATATTTTGACTGAAATGATTTTTTTAAAAATATTACAGTTATAATAATAATATATATAAATAAAATTGATATATAACATATCTATTACGTGTGGTGAGTACACTAATTTTATTTATTTATGTTTCTATAATATTTTTCATTATTCATATTCATATACATACGTGTATAACATTTATATCATACTATCCTAAATTCTAAATTTAAAAAAAATCAGAACCTATGTACGATTATGAGATATTTTTTTTAACTTCGGTCGACTCTTTTTTTAAGAAAAACGACATCCTCAAGTATATTTCAAATATATTTGATGAAGATATTTTTTTAAAAAAAAGTTTTACGATTTATGTGCAATATCGATATCCGAGCCTACGATACAACAAAACCTAAAAAGCCAATTTGGAATCTGATTTTCTTAAATTTCGTTAGGCCGAACCACTCGGCTAGGATTTTCCAAACCTTAGGTTTTGTTAACATTGGGGCCTCCTTCGCCTTTTAAACTGCCTCCCCTCAATTCACTTTCATATATTCAAGCAAAAAGCGCTTAGGGAGAAGAATTCAAAAACAGTTCGGCGGCCAGAGATCGGAGATTGAAATCGATGGCCGATCACGCCGGCGAACACGAGAAACACGAACAAGCCGCTGAATCTCTGATCGATAAGATCACGGAGAAATTTCATGGCAGTGATTCGTCGTCATCGGATTCCGACGACGATGCGCACGTCAAATCCACAGCCGACGCCGTGAAGGCCAAGATATACCGCTTATTTGGTCGCGAAAAGCCCGTACACAAGGTTCTCGGTGGCGGAAAACGTACGTATTTCGTTTTCTGTTTTTTTTCGATCTGTGCGATGACATTACTGTTCTTTTTTACGAAATGCAGGCCATAGGTGGATATGCTAAATAACATTTTAGGGTTGATATTATTTGCTTATTTATAAAATGTTTGTATGGTGTTAATGATAAGCCATTTAGAGATTTACTTCTTTTAATCCATTGGTGGTCAGATTTGATGACAATAAGTTTCACAGAAACAACAAAACGACGGCTTCCATCTCGTGGATGAATGCGTCATAAAATTAGAAATGGTGGCTCTGATGGCCTCTCGGTCTTTATTTCTTGAAATTCATGAAGTTGTATATTTCTTGAATTTTTCGGTTGAAATGATGATATTTATTTCATTTATTGACATGAATAAATGTATTGCAAGTGATAATGCACCAGATCCAATCTCTATTTCTCATTCATATAATAATTTCTTTGCACAAATGTCCAATATTATTTGCTAATGTTTCTATCTGCCTTAGGGTTTTTCAAGTTAACTTGCAGAAACCATTGTTTGATTGATTGGCATTTTTTGTATTTGAGCCTCCAATGTTTAACGAACTTCTGAGAATTTCCCTTTTCTGATATCCACCCGAATTTATGATATAGGAATTTAGCATGCTGTTAATCTCCATATAAAACTTTTGAGATATCAGGTTTGGTCCTATATTCTTTTAAGTTTGTGTCCGACTCTTAATTTGAAAATATTGGTTTGTAGAATAAAAGTCACTATGAATTATTTTATTTTTCTTTCTTATGTTCAAGTAACCATATGGAATATGATGTGGCTAAGCTGTAGTTGGGATGGAGCATTTTCCTTTTCTCGTGATACTCTTGCGGGGTCTGAGTCACACTATTTCTGGCTTCTATGTGTTTATGATAAATTTAACAAGAATAGTTTCTTGCAGCCGCCGACATTTTCCTATGGAGGGATAAGAAAGTTTCTGCTGGTGTGCTCGGTGTTGCCACCACAATTTGGGTACTTTTTGAATTGCTTGAGTATCACTTGCTCACACTAGTGTGCCATATCCTGATTCTTGGTCTGACTCTTCTCTTCCTGTGGGCAAATGCGTCCACCTTTATAAACAAGTATGTTGCCTGATTGACCATGAAATTTTCTCTTGGCGGGTATCTTTTACATTTCTCTTACTTTTGGTCCTTGTATCTTAGGTCGCCCCCTAAGATCCCCGAAGTCATTCTTCCAGAGGATATTGTCCTTGGGGTAGCTTCTGTCCTTAGGCTTGAATTTAACACAAGTGTTGCTATCCTTCGCGATATTGCTTCTGGGAAAGATCTAAAGAAATTCCTAACAGTAAGTCACTAAAACTTGATCTGTTGGTTTTATTTATTGATGCAGTGAGCGAGGATGACACATCTGAGACCTAAAAATTGAACTATTTTGTTGCTTCAGTTTCTTGATACTTCGGTTAGTTAGGTCCTAGTTAACTGTTGGTGTAATGTGTGAAACAATCTTATATTTACTGAAATATGTACGGTTAAATAACCACAATCGATGATAATTAAAATATTACATCTTGAATTTGTAGGTGATTGCTGGCCTCTGGGTTCTTTCAGTTATGGGAAGCTGCTTCAACTTCCTGACCTTGTTTTACATATGTGAGTATTTTGCAGTCTTCTCTCTCTGTTATTGATGCTTGTTCTGGAATTATAAGCATTATTATAACACACATTTTCTTACTGGATTTTTCCCGTGGTCGACTTTTTACCCCTGGAAAACAGTATTCGTCCTGTTGCATACTGTGCCGTTGTTCTACGAAAAATACGCTAATCAGATCGACACATTTGCTGAAAAAGCTGAGGCAGAACTGAAGAAACAATATGCTGTGTTCAATGCTCAGGTTTTGAGTAAAATCCCAAAAGGTCCGCTGAAAGACAAGAAGTTTGCTTAATTGAATTCGTGGTTTCACCATGTCTAAGAAGGTTATGTCGGGGGTTGTTCTTTTGGATTTTACCGTTGTCCCTCATTTGTCTGACAAAACCCATGTTTACTGGCTTGTTTTTTGATTACTTTGTGTGTTCATAGTAAATGTCGAATATGATATTCAACTTAGTTTTGAGTTTGTGTTGTGATAACGTTTTAACGTTTCTTTAGTTAAAATACTTTATGGAGAAGTCTATTCCATGGTTTTTAAGTTATCATTGAAGCATTGGAATGTCAAGTTAAAAATACTTTATGGAGAAGTCTATTCCATTGTTTTTATGTTATCATTGAAGCATTAGAATGTCAAGTTCAAGTAGACCTTTGAAAGTTTTGGGATATTGTTTTCACAAAAACTCTTATGAAACCGTCTCGTATGTTAATTTTGTGAGACGAAATTCCGATCCATAATATTTTCACAAATGAAGCTGCTGCAGAAACCAAATATGATCTCATTACAGTACCTTCCCTCTTGATATTCGATTTCGAGATAGGACCGAATTAATATTTGAATCTTTTCCTTTCAATATCTCGTGGTCGATCTAAAGTGATTGAAACATGATTGTTGGAATATAGATTTGAATATTTGATACGAGGATCAAAATTGACACTTTTGGTGGAGGCATTGGTGTTGATATGTGAGAAAGGTAAACGACAACACATAAGAATGATTGATGATTGTCTCCAAATGTATGCGTGTGTTTATGTATGACTACTTAAGAAAAAAGAATTTTTTTAAAATGATATATGATGGTAATCTTGTGCATGTTTTGCGTGTTTGTGCAGTTTTTTTAATGAATAATTAGTGTTATTATGATTTGTTTAGATATTGCAAATTTTATTATTTTTTTATAAATAATTTAGCAAGGATGACAATGATCGAATACAAATCCGTTCTCGTTCTGAACGGGTTAGATTCGGCCAAACGGATACGAGATGGATCTTGAGATTTAATGAACCCGCTTTAGGTATTATTAAGAATATATTTATATTTTTATTATATTTAATTGTGAATATCTTAATACATAATTTTAGTTATAATATTCTAGGATTAAAATAATTTTATTCTATTATAATAAGTTTAGGCAAAAACTTGTCTGAGACGGTATCACAGGTAGTATTTTGTGAGACGAATCTCTTATTTGGGTCATCCATGAAAAAATATTTTTTTTTATGCTAAGAATATTATTTTTTATTTTGAATATCAGTAGGGACCCGTCTAACAGATAAAGATTCGTGAGATCGTCTCACAAGAAACCTACTCATAAGTTTAATATAAAAATATATAATTATGATTTTTGTGTTGTGAATTATTTATAATTTAATATATTTTAATATGTGATAATTATTTTTAAAATATTATTAATATAAAGTTGTAAAAATGATTTGTTAATTTTTTAAAAATTTTAATAATGTAATGACTAAAATTTATAAATGATACAATTTTTAGCGTCTAACCTGTCTGTTTTTGTGACAAGAAAGGGCAAGTCCAAAAGTAAGGTGGGACTGTTATCGAGTTTAACCAAATGTGTCCCGTTTTCATCCTTGCAATTATATTAAATATATGTGTAATTTACTTATAGAATGAGATTAATAGTCATATTTACCAATACTAGTATAAAACACATGTGTTGCACGTTGATGACAAACGTGAGTGCACAACGAATTATCGTTTTTCAAAAGAATATTTCACTTTTTATTTAATAATAAATATTTTTTCATAGTTTATCTTTCATTTCAAATAACCATGATTTGTTTAACATTTTTCTTGTTTGTTTTTCACCAGCAGTGGTTTCCTTTCATCTATTTATTTTTTTTGTTTCCTTCTTTGATTAAATTTAGCTATTCGACATATTTGATTTTCAGATTTTTTCTGCCATCATCGGATTTGAGATTGATTCTTTTATTTGTTACTTGAACTTATTTTTTTGTCTATGATTTTTTTTTTCTATCTGACTTGTTCACGCTTATGGTTTTTTTCTTATTTATTGCTTTTTGTTTAAAAAAATTACTCGATTTTTTCATAGTTTTCATCACCATTTACAACACATCATTTTTTTTTATGTGATTAAATTGAATGAAAGCCTGTATAGCTCTTTGGTAGTCAATAAAAAAAATTGTTTTCATCATTGTTGTTTCTATTTGTTATCAGTTTTGAATGTATAGTATCTATGATTTTCATTGTCGTTTATAAATCTTAACTTGTACACTTTATCTAAACCAACATATCTAATTGAATTGTTTATTCCTTGGTTTGAAAATAAAATCCATTACATTTTCAAAGTTCGAACCATAAATGCAATTTTTGAACATGATAAATATAATATTTTTTAATCTTTCTCTTTTATAATCTCCGCTTCATGCTCAAGATTCAAAACATGGAAAAATTGTGCAGAGTAACCCCTTAATATCCTGAGTTTACGCAAATCCCCTTATGAAAAAGTTATTAGCAAGAATTTCCATGTTTTTAAATTTTGAGCTTACGCATCCTATCTTTTCTTTTAGTCAAACAAATTTTTTTTTTTGCCAAACTTGCCATCCCTTAAATTAAACATGTAATGTTCACTACTTGTTTTTCTTAAAAAGTACTAGATTTTTTTAAAAAAAGCATCGGCCGATTATACACATACATCAAGACATGTATTTTAAAATAACTTTGTACTATTTTAAAAATAAAACGACCAACTATATTGGAAAATTACAATGAAAGAATTCAAAACATAAAATTGTCAATCATTTACCAAACCAAAACTTAGCAATATTTCAAATAAAACTAATTCTAACATCCTCTCCAAACCTCTCGAAAACAATCATAGAAGTCGTAAAAATCTTAACGACTAATTAAATCATAACTTCAACTTAAATTGCGGAAAACTAGCACTGGTCCTCGGGTTGTGTGTACCTTCAGTCCAGCAAAATCAACCATCAATTCCCTCAACAAGATCAATATCATGCTCAGTTGCATCGATCGCACCTAGTGAGTCTATTGACTCAGCAAACCTTAACCATGATTGTAACACCCGAAAACCCGATCACACTAACCACATGCATGCATGAAAATTTATTTGAATTTATAGTCTAGAAGCATGCTTAAGTATTTTCATGGTTAAATGATAATTTAATCGAATATTATGAATGTAAATTGTATGCGGTCGAATACGCGATGTACGACAAAGGTGAGAGAATCAGGACGATTTTGATAAAGTTTCTATTTTTAGAAAGTTATAAATAAAAATATCTATATTTAGAAAGTCTAAATTAGGAAAACGGAAATAAATTTATAGTAAGGGATGAATTTAATCAGTAACGAATTTTTACAAAGAAAATTAGTAGTTTCGGCCGTGCGATATTAGAAACGAGTAGCACCAAATATTTTAAATATTGTTGGGACTCTTAGTAAAGATTGATTAAGTATTTAATTAATTACTTAATTGGGCCTAGAGTAGGAAAGATTTAAATAAATAATTAGGGCCCATCATGTAAATTAAATTAAGCTCACTATTAACTTATTTAAAAAAATCCTACCCTACCACAAACTCCTCATTCACGTCTCCCCCATCCATCAGCACACACTCACACACACTAGAGTCCTAGGAGGCCTAAACCTAGAGGAAGCAAGGAAGGAAGGAAAAATTCGCTCCCCGTTCGTCTCTCGTCGTGCCTTCTCTCATATCTAGTAAGAAATAAGGATCAATGAATGTTTTCAAACCCTTTTTAAAGCACCATTCAATCCATATTATTTCATATATGCTGATGTGTGTGAAAAATTTATAAAAGTGATTTTTTTTAATCTCATGCATGTGTATCTCATGTTTCCATAAAAGATTGTTGATGTTTATTGAAAAGTGTTGAGGGAAGAATGCAAACCCAGGTAAACGAGGGCTGGTCTAGATGTTTAGGAAGAGGATTGAAGGGAAAAAAGAGGAACCAAACAGCCGCATAGGGCTGTCCAGCCCTGCACGCAAACGCATGCAGGCCGTGAGGGCAAGGGAGGGTGCGGCTTGGGGTTATATTGGCCATGGTGGCTGCATGGGACCCTAGCCATGGTATTGAGGGAACTGTAAGGGTCCTAGAAAGGTCTAGGATGGGTTTGGCTAAGACTTGGACGGGCTGGTTTTAGAAAGGGCCTGTTGGAAAGGGCCTGTTCATGGTCTTATTTAGTGTCTAAGGAAGGGGTCTAGGGCTTGGTTCGAGTTCATTTTGAGTCGTGGTCCGTTCGGGGTTGTAATTTGCCTGAACGTGTCAAAAAAGAGGCGAAGTGAGCCTATGTTAAATTTTAAATCCTTATTTCGGTTTTGACTTGGGTTTGGGGACTTCCAGCAACTTATATTGAGTCTTAGGATGTTAATAAAGGTCTGGTCTTGGGTTGGTTCGAGTCGGGAGGGTAGTTTGGTCATTTGTTTTACCGAAAACGCGAAAAAGATGGTAAACGATCCATCCGGTAATCGAATTGAGTCGTTTTTTAAATGTAGGACCTAAGATTAAATTTCCAGCAAGATACTGGATATTTTTGGGTATTTTTAAAGTTTTAAAATCGATTTGTCTCCTTGATTCAAAGTCTAGGGCCGTCCAGATACGTATAGCGTTGAAATGTGTGCGGTCGGTTCGAGGAAAGTCGAGGGTGGTTTGCAACTTCCTAAAACAATTCCAAATCATGTTAAATGTTATTTTTAGAAGTTTTAAAGTATATGCATGTATGTGCTATTGTTAGCAATTTCGATGTATACGAATGATATGATCCATTTTTGGGAATATTAAAGAATATGGAAAGTCATGTGTGTTTTATGAAATTAAAAGGTAAAGGAAAATATTTTTGAGTAATAGGAATTGATCGTGACGAAAAGGTAGTAAGGGATTCGTTGAAAACGTGAACGGTGAACTTGCAATGACGAAAGGTAGTGAAACGTCGAAAACGTGGGCGAGAATCTCAATGATAACGGATCTGTTGAAAACGTGAACGGTGAATTTATGTTTATGATAGTCAGTGGGATCGTAAAAAACGTGGACGTTGAACCCGACGGCCTAGTACTATGGTTTATAGATTGATCAATCGAATAAAAGATGTCACTTTCAAGGAGCGGACTTCACATAAAAAAGATAATTTTAAAAGGAAAAGGTTCATATTCAAGCATGATTTCAAAAGTTGCATATTTTGAAGGTTTCATGATTCAATGGATAAATCTATTTTCAGTAAAAGTAATTTTTATGCATGTGATTGTATAGTTATGTACTTGCTATATGAGGTTTGAGCATGATGAGTCATTAGACTCATCAGGTTTGAATGGTTGCAGGTAAGGATGATGTTGAGTCTTGAGGTGCGGACTATCGAGTTATCCGGAGGGCGCAGTGCATTCCCGATGACCTAGAAATTCCGCATGTGTTAAAGACTTTTGATGATTTTATAGATTATTGCTTTTATTTATAGAATATTAGGGTGGTAGAATTATTGAGCTAAATTTTAGAATTTTAATGCTTATTTTACTTATTCCGCATGAATGATTATAGATGACATGATGTTCTGTTTATTTGATTATTTATGTTAGTTTATTTATGATGAAATAATTATGCATGACTTTACAAAAAAAAAAAAAACTAGTGTAAATTAAAATGAATTAGAAGTTAGGGTCGTTTCAATGATAACAAATAATACATAAACAATGACATGCAACAGTGAAAATATTTCTACTTAAAATAACTTTTCATTAACATACATTAAATTAACTTTTTTCCTTTCATCATATACCTTTCCTTTTTCATCATATACATATACATTTTTTCTTTTTATTGAATTCGGATCGTTAATTGTGACTTTCTTATCAGCTGAAGATATATGGATCCATCTACGTATTACCACAGTACTGGGCGGCGGGGACATCAGCGACACTCTCACCCGTCAACTGAGCCTTGGCCTTACATATAATCGTATCATCATAATCATCGTATTAGTCACAATCAATTCAACTCCTTCAACTTTTCATATTTGCATTACTTATAAAAATTCATGTACATATAAATCATTTTTCTTTTAAACCAAACATGCTACATATCTTTTAACTTTAACGTTTCATCATAAAAGTTCATATACATTTAAAATAACCATATTAACATATTTTATAATATTCAGGGCACTGCCAGGACGTCTACTATTTTTCACGTGTAAAATGACCGTTTTATCCTTGGACATAAAATTTCTCGATTTTGACCTTTTCTTACTTTCATTGACTCTAGACCAACCCAAATAATTATTTAATCTTAATTTAAATTTCTAATATTTTTATTTAACTTAAATTCGAGGCTTTCGATTTAATTTCATATTTATTAATTGTAGAGCGTTTAATTCCCGAATTAATTTAAATTTTAATATTTTAATCTCAAATTTTAAACATAGACTTTTTATACCTAAATTACTCTCGTGACCCATGAATTGACCGCCTTGGACCATGGTTCGACCCATTAACCATATAATTCAAAAAACCGAACCCTAGTTAGCTACCCTCGAACCATCTCGTGATTTCTTCGAGCCATGCCCGAGCCACCTCGAGCCAAACTCTGACCCGCCCACATATGGCCCTACTGACCAGCTCTGACCCTTGAACCATCCCCTAGCCCACCCTGCAAGAACCAGCACGAGCCGCAGCTATCACATGCAAACAAGACTCCAATCCCGATGAGGACTCCTCTCCCGAGCCCTCATGACCCTCACTGGACCACCCTCAGACCTAGCCTGGACCCCCTGGCCAAGCCGTGACATCCCCCGCACAGCTGCTACTCTTGACCGGCATGGGAAGAGTCCTATCTTGCATGGACTCTTCCCTAGCCACTGCGCTGCTAGGACTCCTCATCACATCTCACCATGTCTAGATCGAGCCTTGATCGAGCCGTACGCATCGCTTCATCCTACCCAAAACCCTAGTGCCCAACATGTGCAGTTTTCGTTCTAGCCCTTCCCTATGCGTGTGCAGCCGTTGGTTTGGCACCTACGGACCCTTATCATATTATAAAAACGTCCCTCCTAAGTTTCCTACCATGGCAACCCCTTCATGCAATAATATCATAGGTTTTGGATCAAGAAATCATAAGTTCTTGTCATGTCAAAGTATAAAAACTAAATAAATGCAAGACAAACATATTTTTCATGCAAACATAATTCAATTCAATAATATGGTGTGATAGATGAGAAAAAGAAAGTTAAGGCGTGCCTTTGCGTAATTTACGCACGAAAAACAAGTTGAGATGCGAAGAACGTCGACGAACGGAACTCTACTTCGATTTCCTTTGAAAACCGTGGCGTTCCCTTGAGCAATTACGTGCATGTATGTGTGTTGTTGCTGGTGGGGAAGAGTTTTAGTGGTTTAGGTGTGTAGGGGAATGAGCTGTGTTGGTTAAGGGAGGATTTTTGGCTTTTAAATATCAATTAGAACATATGGTATAGGCTTAGGCCCATTAACTTGGTATATTAGGCCCATTAGACCCATTAGTGAATATTTAAAATATTTCGTTTAGGAAAGTCCGTGAAAATATCAGTCGAGTTCTCGAAAAATTCATATTTTAGTCGAAAATCGAACACTGGTTGAAAATACATCTCGGCGTATAAAGTCACCTGAAAACACATCGTTTTTCAAAAATATCATCTAGCATAAATCTTATTCTAAATAATTAAAAACACTTATTTAATAAAAATATTTTTTTTTCAGCCATCGATCTCCGTTCCTCGATCGCATCTCGAATAATATTTAAAAATACAGTTTTATGCATTTTAACAATAAACCTATTTTTAAACATGTAATCATGTGTATCATAATTAATTCATGCTATTAAACCGTTTAAATAATCATTTTTCATTTTCATTTGATTTGCATGCAGTTGGATTACGTCATCTTATTTTTGTACCTTACAAAACACTTCATTTTTTTCTTCATTTCATAGATCCAAAGAACCTTTTGCCCTGAAATTCTTGAACCTCACATCTATCGTAGCATCGGGGGTTGGTGAATGCTCTTTGCGACCTGAATGTGGTATGTCTCAGCAAGTTATTGTTTTTTTAAATTCATGTTTCGATTTAATTCAGAATGAAAATTCCTTTGTAAATAATATTTTTCGGTTACCGTATAGGGAAATCATAGATTCTACGATTATGATTGAGTTGTGTCATGGTGGGAGATTTGATGAACAATGTAATTAACTTGAATAGAGGTGATGAAAAATTTGTGATTCTAGATATTGATCTTGATAGGTTTTGCCTTGATGATTTGTTTGATATGTTCAAAGCGGCTCGAGGGCAACAAATGAATGTTTATTTTTTCTTTCAACTGCCCGAAAATCCATTTGGATTCATAATTTTCGGTTTGGGTTTCTATAAATTAAGAATGGGGAAGCTGTTAAGTGAAACAGAAAGAGGTCTTCTATGTTTATATCTTGAATTCGAGGGAATTTCAGAAACAATCACTCGTAAAAAATAATGACAATTCACAACATTCAGTACTGAATGGTGTACAAAACATACTCGAGATGTTCTAGCTAATAATTTTTTCATAGGGAGATTTGAGCAAGCTCAGATATTACTGGGATAGTGTGCACAATTTTCCCCAAAATAGATGTAAACTATGTTTTATTTTACGTTAAGAAAATGGAAACACATTTCAACAACGAGATTCATTTTCTCAGACTGAACCTTTTTTTTTTAATACTCTGTGTTCCAATAAAATCTTTCTAATACAAAAGAGCAAAGATAGGGAAAAATTCATGATTTCATTATACAAAAGAATAGAACAAGGAAAGAGCTGCATAACATGACAACAAACAAAAGAGCAAGGTTCCTTCAAAAACAAAAAAAAAACAAAAGAGCAAGGTAAGAAAAACTTGTGCTCGATTGGCGAATCCGATCGACAAACTACCGAGGCTCTTTCTTGTATCTTTGCATCAAACCTTTTACATTCTTCTTTCTCTGTACTATATATATCATGCATCAAACGAACTACTATCGCATGATCATTATTGGAATTGCCAATAAGGTCACAATCTTGGTGACGAAGCAATTAATCCATTTTAATAAAATCGTCAACTCAAAAAGAAAATAATATAATAAGATGGATTATTATTACTATTATTTATTTGTGGTGAGAAGAAGAAAGAAGATGTCATTTTAACTTGTGGCCTCTAGGTTATTGCTCACGAGAATATAGATAAACACGATCCA
Source organism: Primulina huaijiensis (assembly GCF_012295235.1). Classification (NCBI taxonomy): domain Eukaryota; kingdom Viridiplantae; phylum Streptophyta; class Magnoliopsida; order Lamiales; family Gesneriaceae; genus Primulina; species Primulina huaijiensis. The sequence goes on along the minus strand of NC_133317.1, from coordinate 16,306,057 downwards.
TTAATTTTAAATTTCTTTCGAAAACATATTAATACTTCATTTGGTAATTATAATTAAGTTTTTTTATTTTATTTTATAAAGAAGTCGTCTATATGTATAAAGAATGCAACCAGAAAAATGTCCATCAAACCAATTGTAAAGATAGTATGCCCCTCTATTAATCAGTGTAAAATAAATCAAGAATCCATGTTGTTTGATAGAAGCACTATAATCATAAATAAACAACTGAAATTCAGTGTTGTTGAGATTCTTTTCGACTTTTCCACTTTCATTCACATCTCATCTTATCTTTTCAACAGTCTTTACTTTAATTTCTCAGTATTCAATTGCTAATTCCCAGGTTTAATTGCAGATACTCCAGCAGTGAATCAAGAAAAACAAAAGCCGGATAAACAAACAATCAAAGAAGGAAAAATAGCAAAATACTTCAAAGAAAGGAGCAAAGTAGAACGACAGAGGCAGACCAAGTTGGGAAAAATTACTAATTCACTGGAGAAGGAAGAAAATAGGAAGTAAGACGAAGAAGAGGACGGAAGAACACATAGAACGTTGTACCAACATAAAATCCATTTAATGCAAAGGCGAGAAGAAATTATGGGATCACCTGTACCCAATAGAGAGCTAATGGAAAGAAGGACAAAAAAGAGATTCAATAATGGAAAACCCGAACTTCTGCGTTGCACGAGGAAATAAATCCATCTTGGAAGTCTTTAATTTGTTTAACATAAATATACAAAAAACATAGAGATTGTGTGTATCAGATTTTAAATGTGTGTGCAGTGTTAGAGTAGATGCCCTGCAAACCAATTGTTGGCTAGGGATTTTATTGACTCAGTTGTAATTAACAATCTTTATTTTAATATAATTCATTATTTCATGGTTTGTTATTTCTTTATCTGTATATCCATGTTATCAAACATAGATAAAGACCTTGATTATACTTTAATACAAATGAATCGTAATTCGATGTTGAAACTCGTTTGTAAACACTGTATGATCTAAATTCGTTCCTAGTCGATTCAGCCGCCTAAAACATGGATAAAAGTCGCTTGAGCTCGAGACTAGTATATGTGATGTTGTGTACTGTGTTTCTTAGTAAGGGCATAGAGATGTCCAAACGTGCAGATGGGTAGTCATATGATGATTATACCGAACAACCCTCCCTCGGACTTTCCAAGTGGTTATCATTCATCGAGAGGATAAGTCCGTGGTTATGATTGTACACCATTAGTCCTTACGACCTGGGACAACAATGAGGCTCTATATGCTAGGGCTGTGCTTTGACTTGTTTACCGGCTCCAGAAGAGTCATCAGGTGGCGAGGTTGGGTACAGTCGCGACACATATAGGAGCCAATGCATTGTAGTCGGAGATTCCCTGCTCATCTACGGGTGTGGATATCTTATGTGATTTGATGTAATAATAGTGCGTAGAATCTCTGGCCAGAGTATGAGATGTACGTTGGAGAAGGAGTTCTCCAATAGTACATGCGATGCCACTATTATATGTGTCACATAGTTATCGAATTAATATGCAACCCTCGATGAACCAATGGTTGCAGATTCGATCGGGATATATGAAATGAATGGGCTGTATTGTACGTTAATTATAATGACTGGTTCTTGCAGGCACTATCAGTGATACCTAGGGGATCATGGGACGATGCTACTAGACGCTCTTACCATGATCCAATGGGTGCAATAAGAAATGAGTTCTGACATTCTTGATCAAGGTGTTGATGAAAAGAATGGGACTAACTAGGGTAAGCCCGAATAAGAATAAATATTATTCTGAATCACAAATAGTTGTGAACCCACGGCTAGCTGTATCCCTGAACCATTGAAAGTCACACAAGCACTAGATCGTTTGTTCCCGTTGAGAGAATAAATTCAAGTAGTTGAATCTATATATTATAGTAAATTCAAGGAGTTGAATTTATGATAATTAAATTTTGAGAAAATAAATTCAAGTAGTTGAATTTATATATTATTATAGTAAGTTCAAGGAGTTGAATTTCTGATAATTAAATTTTGGAGGTGATAAAATTCACGGAGTTGAATATACAATTTATGTAATAGATTCAAATGTTGAATTTATAATGAATTTAATTTATTAAACTCGAAAGTTGGGTTTATTAAATATTAAATTTAAATAAAATGGGTAATATGTTTAATGGGCTTGTACGAGTACAAGTCCAACATACTAAATAATTAAAGTTCTTAATGGACTTTGATTAATTAATTAAACTAGTTGGACTAGCTCAATTAATTAATCAAGTCCATTAATGTTAATTAAAAGGCCCATGTATTATTATATGTGTATTAAGATCATGGCTTAATTATAAATAGAATAATCAAGTCATAACCCTAGCCTTCAACTTCAAGAATTTCGAAAATTCCTTCCTCTTTTTCTCCTAAAAATTTCGGCCTCTTTACTTTGAGAAAGGGATTGAGCCGTCTCTCATATTTTTCTCTCTAACATTAAAACATCTTCGAATTTTTCTAGTGCAAATTAGAAAAAGAAAAAAATCATCTAGTCGTGTACCCGATTAGAAGAATAAAGACGGAGTTCCTTGAAGAAAGTTTGTAGGGATTCATGAAAAGCTATCTCCGCTAAACCTGGAATAGTTGGAGCCAAGTGACTTGTTCACCAAAGGTATAAATTCTAACGCCCTATGAATGTTTTTGATTTTGAAAACCATACGAACGCCCAATCAAATATATTTTGATTGTCAAAATAAAATAATTTTTTTTAAAACTCGCTGCATTTGGGCACGTAGAAAACCGGGATCTAACACTAGTATCAGAGCCAAGGTTTTTCTAAATCGTATGGTTTTGATATTGAATAATTTATTTCTAACCATATCAGAAAATTTTTCAGAAAATTGTAGCACCATTAAAATTATTTTTTTGAGAAAAAAAAATTTCGGATCTGCCCAGAACAAGGCTGCTTGCGCAGAGTCGCGCAGCGTGCGCGCGCAGAGCTATGCAACGTGCGGAGCGTCCGCACGCTGTGCGCCGCCCTGCGCGGCGCGTTGAGAGTGTCGCTGATGTCCCCGCCGCCCAGTACTGTGGTTACATGTAGATGGATCCATCGACTTTTGAGTTTTGTGAAAAGTCACAATTAACGATCTAATTCAACAAAGGAAAAGGAAAAGGGAAAGGTAAAAGGAAAAGGAAAAATGTTTATGATCATGAAAAATGTTTTATGTTATGTCACGTTGAGGAAAAAAAGAAAGTTAAAGTCTATGTTTGCATGTCATGAAATGTTATTTTTACGTAAAAGTATTTTCACTGTTGCATATTGTTTTATACGTATTATTTGTTATAAAGATTATGGTGTGTTGATTTTTTAGACTCACTAAGTGTGATGGATGCAGGTGAGGTTGAGGGAGGGCTTGACGGATGATTTGACTGGACTGAAGACGCACACAACCCGAGGACCAGCGCTTCTACTTTTTCCGCATTTACGATTTATGATTTATGCTAGGGATTTTAAGACTATTTAGTTATGCTTTTGAGAGATTTTGAGAGGTTTAGTATGGGCTATACTTTTCAAATTTATTGTCTTTTAGGTTTGGTAAAACAGTTGACGATTTCATTTTATGACTATTGCACTTGATTTTTCTAAAATGCTAGATGGTTGGTGTTTACTTTAAAGGGTAAAATATTTTCATGTGGTAAATGTACATGGCCGAAAATTGGGTGCTTTATAAAAAAATTTTTCTAGCACTTTTTAAGAAATAAAAAGGGCAGACGTTTCAGTTGGTATCAGAGCAAAGGTCCTGTTAAAGGTTGTGCCACCATCAGCGCCGGAAAGATCAGTCATCAAGCCTCAAAGTTGTAAATTCTTACATGCTTTATATGATTCAGCATGATGCTACCTGCATGACTACATGAATATTATTTTTATTTACATGTTTACGGGCTTTTTAAGTATTTATGTATTGCATGCTTAAATTGCTAAATGGAATAGGATATGTAACATGACTAGAGAACTTAGATTTAAACGCATGTTGGTTACGTTAGAATTTGGAAAACGTTCAGATAAAATGCCTCCTAGGCGTGCCCCCGTTAATGGAAACCAAGCAGAGAACAGTGTGAATCATCAAGGAAATGCACCACCACCACTACCAGGGGATCCTGCTACTCATGCATTAGTGGGGATGGCTCGTCTCTTCGAGCAGCAGTTACAGCAGCAACAGTTGCAGCAAATGCAACAACAGCAGTTACAGCAGCCACCTAGGCCACAGCGTGATATTTTTTAGCAGTTCCGAAGGCTAGGGCCGAAGGAATTTTCTGGCACTTCCGATCCTTTTGCTGCAGAGGGGTGGATTCGTTCATTGGAGGTACACTTTTGCTATCTTGATATGGGTGATGCTGACCGATTGAGGTGTACTACTTATCTGTTTAGAGAGGATGCTTCTTTGTGGTGGGAAGGAGCTGAGCACGGTGTTAACCTTGCTACACTTACTTGGGCTCAATTCAAAATGATATTCTATGCGAAGTATTTTACTGCTGATGTTAGAGGACGGCTGAAGAGATAGTTTATGAGCCTTCGTCAGGGAGACTCGACTGTTGCTAAGTTTGTCAAGAAGTTTGATAGGGGTTGTCATTTCGTACCCCCTATTGCCAGGGATGCCGAAGAGAAGCTTAGACACTTTATGGATGGGCTACGACCTACCATCCAGAATAATGTTATGATGATGCGACCTTTAGATTATCCTACTGCCGTCACTTATGCTTTCCAGTCTGAACAGTCTTTGAAGGACATCGATATTGAGATACAGCGCAAGAGGCAGCAAGACCAAAATAATAATCAGCCTAATAAAAACCCTTATACGGGTCCTCCTAGACCTCAAGGGCCTCAAAAGCCCCAAGGTCCAGTCAAGAAGCCAGCACCACCAAAGCCACAAAATCCTGGAGCACCAAAGCCTGTTGAGAGGCAACCATGCAAGGAGTGCAATCGCCTACATCTTGGCAAATGTGAATGTGGATCATTTAAATGTTTCAACTGCAAGGAGGTTGGACACAAAGCTATCGAGTGCCCAAAGAGGAAAGCAACTACTGCGGCACGAGCTTATGTTATGAATGTAGAAGAAGCTGAGGAAGAGGCAGACACTACACTCATTACGGGTACCTAGTCATTTAACATTTTTTTTATATTTCTTATTATTGCATGAAATGTTAAATTGGTTATTAGAATTGAATTAGGAACAAGATTTAACCTAGAGGAAATTGGGTTGCATGATCTACTTAGATGGATTTAAGTTATGATTTTAGGAACCATAGAAGAAGATATTAATTTTGTGCCATGTTTTATTTGATTCCAAATGAAAAGTTGAGGGCCAAAAATTTAAAGGAAATCATAACTAAGGGAATTGTAGGGGTTTCAAAAATTTTTGGGGTCAATGTGCAATTTTCTAAAATTTGAGGTCTAAAATGTAATTTTCGATAATTAGGGAACCAAAACGTAATTAACCAAAAGATAAGGGGCTTTAATGCAATTACCGAATTCTTAAGGACCATGAATGTGATTTTAGAAATCTTCAAGGATTAAAATGAAAAATTTTGAAAACATAAGGGCCATAATGCAAATATCCAAAATTTTGAGGACTAAAATGCAAATTTCAAAAAATTGAAGGGCTAAAATGCAATTTTTCAAGAAATGCTTAAGTTCAACGCGTAATCTTCATATAAATTTGGGAAATTAATGGTAGTAAATCTTTAAATTTCAAAAAAAAAAGATTTAAAAGACATTTCTTCGCCGCAGGGAGGATCATCATTCTAGGTGTGGCTACCTATGCACTGCTAGATTCGGGAGCTACACATTATTTTATATCTTAAACCTTCATTAAAAGACTGAATATTACTCCTCAAGATATGGGTTTGGAATTCAAAGTTTCTATTCCTTCCGGTGATCAAATGCTCACGTCTAAGATTGTCAAGAATCTGGAGCTTCGTTTATTCAAAGATGTTGTGCGGGCAGATCTTATTGTGCTTCCTATGCCCGAATTTGATATTATACTTGGGATGGATTGGCTATCTACAAATGGAGCTTCGATTGATTTCAGTCAGCGATCAATGTTTATTCGACAGCCTAGTGGTAATCCTTTTGTCTTTGAGGCGGCAAGAAACAAGAAAATGCCACACATTATCTCTTGTCTGTGTGCGAGGAATCTTATTAGACGTGGATGCCAAGCTTTTCTAGCATGTGTCACCACCACACATGCCTCTATCAGTCAGAAGTTAGAAGATATTGATATTGTTAGAGATTTTCCTAGCGTCTTTCCCGAAGACGTTTCTTGTATTCCACCCGATCGTGAAGTGGAATTCTGTATTGATCTAATGCTGGGCACTGTTCCTATATCTAAAGCACCTTATCATCTAGCACCCGCTGAAATGAAAGAATTGAAAGATCAAATCCAAGAATTGCTAGACAAGGGTTTCATTCGCCCTAGTTATTATCCATGGGACGCACCGGTGTTATTTATGAAAAAGAAAGATGGTAGTATGCGTCTTTGCATCGATCATCGAGAATAAGTATCCATTGCCAAGAATTGAAGATTTATTTGATCAGTTGCAAGGAGCATCAATATTTTCTAAGATCGATCTGCGATCTGGTTACCATCAGTTGAAAGTAAAAGAGTCAGATGTCCACAAGACAGCATTTCGCACGAGATATGGGCACTATGAGTTTATGGTCATGCCATTTGGGCTAACCAATGCGCCAGCGATCTTCATGGATCTCATGACTCTCGTATTTCAGCTGTATCTGGATCAGTTTATTATTGTCTTCATTGATGACATATTGATCTATTCCAAGAGTAGAGAGGAGCATAGCCGTCACTTGAGGATCGCACTGCAGGTACTACAAGATAGGAAGTTATATGCAAAGTTCAGCAAGTGCGAGTTTTGGCTTGATAGAGTGGCGTTCTTAGGCCACATCGTTTCTAGTGATGGCGTGGAAGTTGACCAGAGTAAAGTTGAGGCAGTGAAAGAGTGGCCAGTATCGAAGAGTGTTACCGAGATTCGCAGTTTCTTTGGACTAGCTGGCTATTAGCGCAAGTTTATTCAGGGGTTCTCATCTATAGCGGTACCTATGACCGCTTTGACAAAGAAGAATGCAAAGTTTGTTTGGGGACCCGAGTGTCAAGACAGTTTTGACAAGTTGAAGCAAGCCTTGATATCGGCACCAGTTCTATCTATGGCATCGAGGCAAGGGGAGTATGTTCTTTATACCGACGCTTCTAAACTTGGTTTTGGCGCAGTTTTGATGCAAAATGACCGAGTTATAGCTTATGCGTCGAGACAGTTCAAAATTCACGAGAAAAACTACCCTACTCATGATCTAGAGCTGGCAGCAGTAGTTTTTGCACTAAAATTTTGGAGACACTACCTTTATGGGGAGAAGTGCAAGATATTCACCGACCATAAAAGTTTGAAATACTTCTTCACCCAAAAGGAGTTGAATATGAGACAACGCAGATGGCTTGAGTTAGTGAAGGATTATGATTGTGACATTAGCTACCATCCGGGGAAAGCTAATATTGTGGCAGACGCATTGAGTAGAAAAGCAGCAGTTATCACTCCAAAGACCGTTGCAGTCCGAGATACAACGGTTTGAGCTTACAGTGTATGCTAGGGGCGAGGCCCCTAATCTTGCCACATTATCGGTACAATCGACTTTGAGAGATAGAATTCGTGATAGGCAGTCCACTGATGAGCAGTTGCAAAAGTGGAGAGATAGAGATGAAGCCAAGGGGCGGAAATTATATTCAGAGGTGGATGGTATAGTTCGTTATCGAGATCGGTTATGGGTTCCTAGTGACGATTCTTTGAGAGATCTTATTATGAAAGAAGCTCATGACTCACCATCCATCCGAGAAGTACAAAGATGTACAAATATTTGCAGTTGTTATATTGGTGGCCAGGCATGAAGAGGGACATTCTGAGATTTGTAACCGAGTGCTTGACTTGTCAGCAAGTTAAAGTAGAACACCAAAGACCAGCGGGAAAACTTAAACCACTCCCTATTCCCGAGTGGAAATGGGAAAACGTCACCATCGACTTTGTTGTGGGATTGCCAAAGATAGTTAAAGGATTCAATGCTATATGGGTGATAGTTGATCGTCTTACCAAATCAGTGCATTTTCTACCTATTAAGATGACTTTCACCATTATTCAGTACGCCGACTTATATATTCGAGAGATAGTTCACCTGCATGGGATTCCCGTGTCTATTGTTTCTGATAGAGATCCGAGATTCACGTCATCTTTTTGGAAGAGTCTACATGCAGCGATGAGGACCAAGTTATTATTCAGTACAACCTTTCATCCTAAAACCGATGGTCAGTCAGAAAGAGTTATACAGATTCTGGAAGATCTACTTCGGGCATGTGTTATTGACTTCCAAGGCAGTTGAGAACCAAAGTTACCTCTACTGGAGTTCACCTACAATAATAGTTTCCAATCATCAATCGGGATGGCTCCTTTTAAGGTACTCTATGGAAGTAAATGTAGATCTCCTATTCATTGGGACGAGGTTGGAGAAAGAAGAGATATTGGTCCGGATGTGAGTGAAGAGACTGCCGAGCTTGTAGTCAAAATTCGTGAGAGAATGAAAACTGCACAAAGACGACAAAAGACGAAGAGACTTAGAGTTTGCAGTGGACGACCATGTATTGGAGAGGATGTGGACACTAGCTTATAGAGTGGCATTGCGACCAACACTTTCGGGAGTTCATAATGTGTTCCATATTTCGATGCTGAGGAAGTACATGTCGAACCCGTCACATGTACTAAATTATGAACCTCTTCAATTAACTCCAAATATGACATATGAAGAAAGACATGTCCAGATCTTAGCAAGGCAAGAAAGAAGATTGCGAAACAAAGTCAGTCCAATGGTCAAGTTCAAGTGGCTGAATCACTCGGAAGAGGAAGCTACTTGGGAAACCGAGAGGGACTTGAAGGGTCGCTATCCAGAATTATTCGGTAAGTTTTAATTTCGAGGACGGAATTTTATTTAAGGGGGGGAGGAATTGTAAGCTAAAAAATTAAGACGACGTAATCCAACTGCATGCAAATCTAGAGAATAATGGAAAATGATTAATTAACTGATTCTAATTGCTAATTGATTATGTGACATACATTCTTATGTGTTAATTATGATTTTTATTATCATCATGCATAAAATGTATTTTTAAAGGTTATTCGAGTTGCGATCGAGGAACTGAGACCGAGGGCTGAAAGTCATCGATTTAAGCCAAATAAAATTATAGGAAAATTCATGTAAGCTTAAATAATTATTTGGGACATGTTAGAGTCAATGAAATTAAGAAAAAGTCAAAAACGGGAAATTTTACGTCTAGAGATAAAACGGTCTTTTTACACCTAAAAATTAGTAAACGTCATGGCAGTGCTCTGAATGCTAATTTTAAGATATAATGATTATTTTTAAATGTTTATAAAATGTTCATGATTATATTATGATTTTTAAATGTCTATGGGATTTTTATGAATTAAGGAAGACATTTAAAAGACATGTTGCATGCTTGGTTTCAAAATTAAAATTATATGTTATGCATGATTTTATAAAGTGATGTGAATGTAAAACGTTGAAGGAAGTGAAGTAATTGTGACTAATTCGATCATGTTGGAGGTATCGTGAGGGTGAAGGTCCCAGTGGAAGCCCGACGATCGTATTTCCATTATTACGAATATGTGGTAACGTTATGAGGTAACGGTAAGAATGGGAATATCGTGAGGGGAAAAGGCCCAGAGAGTCCATTTATGGGAAAAGACCCCAGAGAGAACCCCGACGATCGTATTTTTCTTCGAAAAAGGATAGGCCAAGGCTCAGTTGACCGGTGAGAGTGTCGCTGATGTTCCCGCCGCCCAGTACTGTGGTTACATGTAGATGGATCCATCGACTTTTGAGGTTTGAGGAAAGTCACAATTAACGACATGAATTCAACAAAGGAAAAAGAAAAGGAAAAGGAAAAAGGAAAAGGAAAAATGTTTATGATCATGAAAAATGTTTTATGTTATGTCACGTTGAGGAAAAAGAGAAAGTTAAAGTCTATGTTTGCATGTCATGAAATGTTATTTTTACGTAAAAGTATTTTCACTGTTGCATGTGGTTTTATACGTATTGTTTGTTATAAAGATTATGATGTGTTGAGTCTTTAGACTCACTAGGTGTGATAGATGCAGGTGAGGTTGAGGGAGGGCTTGACGGATGATTTGACTGGACTGAAGGCACACACAACCAGAGGACCAGCGCTTCTACTTTTTCCGCATTTACGATTTATGATTTATGCTAGGGATTTTAATACTATTTAGTTATGCTTTTGAGAGATTTTGAGAGGTTTAGTATGAGCTATACTTTTCAAACTTATTGCTTTTTAGGTTTGGTAAAACAGTTGACGATTTCATTTTATAACTATTGCACTTGATTTTTCTAAAATGATAGATGGTCGGTGTTTACTTTAAAGGGTAAAATATTTTATATTTTCATGTGGTAAATGTACATGGCCGAAAATTGGGTGCTTTAAAAAAAAAAATTTCTAGCACTTTTTAAGAAATAAAAAGGACAGACGTTTCACTTTCATTGTATGGTCCTTAAGAGTGTCAAGATTTAAAAATGCATCAGCTGAGTTAACTTGAATTGAGAAACTGTAGACCCAAGATCTTGCAAACTAAACAGTATGTTGTCAAGCATGACATCAGCCTCAATCGGCAGTTCACGGGAGAATTTTTTAGCAATATCCGGGGCTTTCTCTTTTCCTTTCCCGCTGACATTGACAACTGCTAATGCTCTAGGGCCAGCATGTTGGTCCATATAACGTACCGTATTTTGAACTACTAGAAATTTGCGGAAAAATAAAAATTTTCTTAAATAAACAATAATATTTCAAATTGCAATAAAAATAAACTGCTCGTCTAAAATATTTGAAATAAAACGATTACAAACAAAGTTTGCCAAAAAGGTACTCGTTCAAACAACGTGAAATAGTTTAATAAAATCAGAGTAACTAAATTAACATGCTTGAAAATTCTTGAAAACATAAGCGGTCCTCGGGTTTAGCCTCCGCGCAGTCCAAGCCGACTCACTGGTCCTCACCTCTCATCTCCTCAAACTCGTCCTCACCTGCATCGACCAAGTCTAGTGAGTCTAAAGACTCAACATGTATAAACTGAGAATAACAAATAATACGTAATAAAATCACATGCATTTTAAAGTAGAGCATACATACTTAAACTCAAACGTACTTACATAAACGTAGACGCGCCATCATATCGTAAAACTTTTCATAAACATTTTCATAAACGTACTTGCATCATTCATACATGAACTTACATAATCATCATCATTTTGCGTAGAGATATGTTTAAAAGCAAGTGACCTGTAACATAAGTGCGCCCGATCAGACTAAACTACAGTACTGGGCTGGTAGGGATGTCCACTACCACATACATGAGATCCCCGGTCATAGTTTACCGGGTGGATTGGTCTCTGGTCATGCTTTACCGTTTTTCAATCATGATCTAAACCCGGTCATGCTTTACCGGGGTGGAGATGTCCCCGGCCACGTTCACCGGCTTCCAAACCTGTTCATATTTGGTCACAAGACATTTAGCATACCTCAAAAACATAAACATTTTCCTTTGCACGTCGAACATACTTACATAGCGTTGAGGGATTCGTTGGATCTCGCTTGGGCTATTGCTGCGCATACTAACACGTATTTCATACAACTTAAATTTCATAGCTTAACCATGCCAATCGTACTTACCACCAAAGTAATTATATAAGTTATGACTTTCTAGACCACTCGGGACTAGTCAATGTTAAGTTATCACTAAATCATAACATTGACCCCGAAACAATCTTAATATGAAGTATGAATTTTTCCCAAGCTGTAAAAGGCACAGACCCACTATTTGAACTTAAAACTAGAAGAAAACCAAACATACTTCAAACTGGAGGCGCGCTCGGGGGGTAATATATTACCGCTCTAGAGCCAGGTCTTCTGGAATACTACTCTCGGACAGTGAGAGTGGCGCTCAGGCGGCAAAAAGTTACCGCTCGGGCGCCGGGTCCTCTGGACTAAACAACTTGCAACTTAATTCTCCCAACTCCAACATACAGACCGTGACCCAACACATCGAGACTCATCCTAGGACGATATGACATTGACTCCATTCCATAAAACGCCCCAAACGTCCCCAAAGAAATATCTAATTATTTAATCCCAAGCAAAGTTGTAATAAAAATCATTTTCAAGACTTAAAAATTCCCCACTACTAAATTTTGAAAAGCTTAAAACCTTAAAATTACCTAATAAATTAAATTAGGCTTTAAAATGCTTAAAATTTCAAAAATCAATTAAAATAACAATTTTCTTGACTTGAAATATAATACCAGATTTTCATAAAATCGCCAAAATAGTCTCCGGTCTCCTTTCCTCGTTCCCGCATCGAATATTCGTCTTAAACATGAAACTCGAGAAAACATTTTAATGTGCATCAACTAAACATATGTAATTTAAAATAATGCAAATTCATAAATGATGCATCGTTAAAATCATTTTAAACTTTAATAATGCATGAGTTTCACGTATACTGATTTTGGACTCTACAATTCCTCCCCCACTTAAATAAATTTCATCCTCGAAATTAAGTATTACCAAATAACTCCGGGTAGCAATTCCTCATGTCTTATTCGACCTCCCAAGTGGCCTCCTCCACTGATTGATTCAGCAACGGACTTTGACCAACTTGGTCACTTTGTTCCGAAGTCTCCGCTCCTATCTCTCTAGGATTTGGACGACTCACTCCTCATACGACAGATCAGAAGCCAACTGCAACGACTCAAAACTCAAGACATGCGAAGGATTTGCTATATACTTCCTCAGCATTGAAACGTGGAATACGTTGTGTACTCCGGCCAGATTCGGCGATAGGGCTACACGATAAGCTAGTGTCCCAACACTATCAAGAATTTCGAACGACCCAATAAATCTCAGAATTAGCTTGCCTCTCTTCCCAAACCTCGTAATGCCCTTCAAGGGTGCAATCTTTACGAATACATGATTTCCTACGGCAAACTCAAGATCCGAAACGTCTGCTATTCGTTTTACTTAAAAAGTACTAGATATTTTTTTATTTTTTTCCACTCAATAATAATCGGCCGAATTCTACACAAAATATATAAAATATTTTTGCACCAATTTTTTTAAAAAATAATACAACCAACTTGTATTTGAAAACGGAAGGAAATAGTCAAAACATGAAATCGTCATTCGTTTGAAATTCCCAAAATAGAAAAGTTGCTATCAACTAACAACCTCTCAAAAACCTCTAAAAAAAGCATAAATAAATAGTCGTAAAATCTTTCAAAAGTCTTAAACATAAATCATAAGTGCGGAAAATATAGAAGCGTTGGTTCTCAGGTTATGTGCACCGGCAGTCCAGCAAAGTCAACCATCCAGACCTCCCACATCATAATTATCAATATCACCTGCATCAATCACACCTAGTGAGTCTAAAGACTCAACACATCATAATCTTGATAGCAACATAATACGTCTACATATCACATACAACAGTTAAAAATACTTGTACTTAAAATAACATTTTCATGACATGCATAAACTTTAAACATAAACATTTTCATATCAACATATTCATATTAATATATTCATATTCATATTCGTGTTTGTTGAATTCAGATCATGATTGTGACATGTATTCGTATTCGTATTTGTATTGGGCGATGGATCCGTCTAGAGAAAACCACAGTACTGGGCGGCGGGGACACCGGCGACAATCTCGCCCATCAACTGGGTCTTGGCCAACGTATTAACATATTAACGTATTCGTGTCCGTATCTAAGGAAACACGATCGTGGGGCGCCCACTGGGACCATAACCCTCACGATATCTCCAACATATAATCGTATTAGTCACAATCCCTTCACGTTCTTCAACATTTCTTATTTCCATCACTTAATAAAAACATGTATATAATATCATTTTTCTTTAAAACCAAGTATGCAACATATCTTTTAAATGTCAATGTTAAATCATAAAAATCCGTAAACATTTAAAAATCATAATTTAACATATAAAAAGTCATAAACATTTAAAATAATCATATTAGCATATAAAACAGCATTCAGGACACTGCCATGACGTTTATAAATTTTTGGGTGTAAAATTACCGTTTTGCCCCTAGAAGTAAAATTTCACGTATTTGACTTTTTCTTAATTCTATTATCTCTAACATGTCCCAAATAATTATTTAAACTTAAATTAAAATTCTTATAATTTTATTTAGCTTAAATACTAGGCTTTTAAATTAATTTTTAATTAATCGTTTTTAATGAGTTTTAATTCCGAAAAATTTCAAACTTTAATATAAAATTCCTAAATTCAAAACTTGGACTTTTTATATTATTTTAGCCCTCGTGAACCATGACTCGACCCCCGTTAGCCATGTTTCGACTTTACTTTCAAAAAGAAAAACCCTAGACCCTCGATCACACACCCTCAAGCAGACTTTTGATTCCATCGAGCCAAGCTCGAACCACCATGAGACAACCCCTTCCCAGACCACTTAAGAACCCCCTGGACCCAAGCTAACCCTTAGGACATGAACTTAGTTGAAACCCGAATCTCCAAGCTCAACCCAATTACCTGTGCTTAACCCCTTGCTTCGGCCGAGAGTCCTATCTGCCAAGGACTCCTCGCGCCCCAACCAGAACCCACGCCCTCGACCCAACACCAAGCCCAGCCCCTTGTGAACCCTCTCAGAACCTTAACCAACCTAGCCCGGACACCTGGCCCCTGACGCGAGCCCTCTCGCGTTGCTACACCTCTCGGGAGAGTCCTTGTGTGCTTGGACTCTTCCATAGCCCTCTAGCTCGAGTCCTAGCGTGGCTAGGACTTTTCCTTGGACTCAACCGCGTCCCAGCCCAGCCTTGGTTGAGCCAACGCCAAGCCATGCACGGTTTTCCCTTGTCTCGATCACCTATGACACAAAACGTTCGAATTCGGTTCCAGCATATTCTGTTCGCGTTGCAGCGTTTGTGTGTGTTCTTAAGACCCTTAAATTTGTGTAAAAACAACCATTGACCCTACCCTAATCATGGCAGCCCCTTTACGCATGAAAACCACAAGAATTTGGATCAACATCATGCTTTGAATTTCATGTTGTGCACAAAATGAAAATAAACAAAAGTGTCACTTGTTTTTCCATACAATTCATACATAAATACATATTATGGTGTGATGATGTTTCAAGGAAAGAATTATGCGTGTCTTTGCGTATTTTACGCACGAATTTACGTTGACGATTGCGAAGAACGGCGACGAACGACCTTGGCTTGATTTTTCTTTGAAATATTCAAAACTTCTCTTGAATATTGTTGTTTGTGTCGTATATTGTTTTTGAGAGAGGTGTTTGGTTTGTGATAGGAATAGTGGGTGTAAGTTATGAGGGTTTGGGGTATGATTTTTAACATTAAATGCTTAATTATGCTACTAATAAGGCTTAGGCACACTAAGTATGTAAATTAGGCCCATTAATGTTTAATTAAAATATTAAAAATAATTTTGTTTAAATAAATATTTGAATTTATTAGTCGGGTTGCCAAAACGTTCGTATTTTTGTTGAAAAACCAACACCGATAAAAATTACGTCCCGGCGTATAAAATCACCTCAAAACCCCTTATTTTCAAAAATAAGAAAATACAACAACCATATTTTAAATAATTAAAATTAATTATTTAATAAAAACATTTTCTATTTTTCAGCCCTCGATCTCCGTTCCTCGATCGCAACTTGAATAATCCTCAAAAATACATTTTAATGCATAATGACCAAAAAAATCCTGTTTAACATATAATGATGCATGTCACAATAAATTTATGCCATTAAAATCATTTGATTAATCATTTTTCATATTCCTTAGATTTGCATGCAGTTGGATTACGTCGTCTTAATTTTAGACCTTACAATTCCTCCCCCCTTAAATTAAATTTCATCCTCGAAATTACAACTTACCGAATAGCTCTGGGTAGCGACTCCTCAGGTCCCTCTCGGTTTCCCAAGTGGCTTCTTCTTCCGAGTGGTTTAGCCACTTGACCTTGACCATTGGAATAACTTTGTTTCGGAGTCTCATTTCCTGCCTTGCCAAGATTTGGACAGGTCTTTCTTCATAAGTCATATTTGGAGTCAATTGTAAAGTTTCATAATTTAGCACATGTGATGGATTTGACATGTATTGTCGCAGCATCGAAATATGGAACACGTTGTGAACTCCAGACAGCATCCGTGGCAATGCCACTCTATAGGCTAGTGTTCCAATCCTCTCTAAAATCTCGAACGGACCTATAAATCTTGGACTAAGCTTGCCTTTCTTGCCAAATCGCATAACACCCTTCATATGTCCTATTTTCACAAATACATGGTCGCCCACTGCAAACTCCAAGTCCCTTCATCTCTTGTCGTCATAACTTTTCTGTCGACTTTGCGCAGTCTTCATTCTATCTCGAATTTTGACTACAAGCTCAACAGTCTCTTCAATCACATCCGGACCAATCTCTCTTCTTTCATCAACCTCGTCCCAATGAATAGGAGATCGACATTTCCTTCCATAAAGTGCCTCAAAAGGAGCAATCCCAATTGATGATTGATAGCTATTATTGTAGGTGAACTCCACTAGAGGTAATTTTGGTTCCCAACTGCCTTGGAAATCTATCACACAAGCTCGCAGTAGATCTTCTAAAATTTGAATAACTTTTTCGGACTGACCATCAGTTTGAGGATGGAATTTTGTACTGAATAATAACTTGGTCCTCATCGCTGCATACAGACTCTTCCAAAAAGATGACGTAAATCTCGGATCTCTGTCAGAAACAACAGATACAGGAATCCCATGCAGGCGAACTATCTCTCGAATATATAACTCTGAATACTGAATCATGGTGAAGGTCGTCTTGATAGTTAGAAAATGCGCTAATTTCGTAAGACGATCAACAATCACCCATATAGCATTAAATCCTTTAATAGTCTTCGGCAGTCCCAAAACAAAGTCCATTGTAATATTTTCCCATTTCCACTCGGGAATATGAAGATGGTTAAGTTTTCATGCTGGCATCTGATGCTCTGCTTTTACTTGCTGGCAAGTCAAACACTCGGATACAAATCTCAGAATATCTCTCTTCATGCTTGGCTACCAATATAACAACTTTAAATCTTTGTACATTTTCGTGCTTCCCGGATGAATGAAATATGGAGTGTCATGAACTTCCTACGTAATGAGATCTCTCAAAGAATCATCACTAGGAACCCATAAACGATCTCGATAACAAACTATATCATCCACCTCAAAATATAACTTCCGGCCCTTGGCTTCATCTCTTGCTCTCCATTTATGCAATTGCTCATCAGTAGACTGTCCCTCATGAATTCTATCTCTCAAAGTCGACTGTACTGATAATGTGGCAAGATTAGGGGCCTCGCCCCTAGCATAAACTGTAAGCTCAAACCACTGTATCTCGGACTGCAACGGTCTTTGGAGTGATAATCAAGTGATAACTGCTGCTTTTCTACTCAATGTGTCTGCCACAACATTAGCTTTTCCTGGATGATAGCTAATCTCATAGTCTTAGTCCTTTACTAACTCTAGCCATCTTCGCTGTGTCATGTTCAATTTTTTTTGGGTGAAGAAGTATTTCAAACCTTTATGATCGGTGAATATTTTGCACTTCTCCCCATATAAGTAAGGTTTCCAAATCATCAATGCAAAAACTACTGCTGCAAGCTCAAGATCATGAGTAGGGTAATTTTTCTCGTGAACTTTCAACTGTCTCAACGCACAAGCTATAACTCGGTTATTTTGCATCAGAACTGTGCCCAAACCAAGTTTAGAAGCGTCAGTATATAGAACATACTCGCCTTGCCCAATGGCATAGATAATACTGGCGCTGATATCAAGACTTGCTTCAACTTATCAAAACTGTCTCGACACTCGGATCCCCATACGAACTTTGCATTTGTCTTTGTCAAGGCGGTCATGGGTACCGCTATAGATGAGAATCCCTGAAAAAACTTGCGATAATAGCCAGCTAGTCCCAAGAAACTGCGAATCTCGGGGACGATCTTCGATACTGGCCACTCTCTCACTGCCTCAACTTTACTTGGATCAACTTCAACGCCATCAATAGAAATTATGTGGCTCAAGAAAACTACTCTATCAAGCCAAAACTCGCACTTGCTGAATTTCGCATAAAGCTTTCTATCTTGCAGTGCTGTCCTAAGATGATGACTATGCTCCTCCTTGCTCTTACAATAGATCAATATATCATCAATGGAGACTATGACGAATTGATCAAGATACGGTTGAAATACGCGATTCATGAGATCCATGAAGATCGCTGGCGCATTAGTCAGCCAAATGGCATGACCATAAACTCGTAGTGCCCATATCTAGTACGAAACGATGTCTTGTGAACATCCGACTCTTTTACTTTCAACTGATGGTATCTAGAACGAAGATCAATCTTCGAGAATATCGATGCTCCTTGCAACTGATCAAGTAAATCTTTAATTCTTGGCAGTGGATACTTATTCTTGATAGTGACCCTATTAAACTCTCGATAATCAATACAGAGTCGCATACTACCATCTTTCATCTTCACAAATAATAGTGGTGTGCCCCATGGAGAATAACTAAGGTGAATAAAACCCTTGTCTAGCAATTCTTGGATTTGATCTTTTAATTCTTTCATTTTAGCGGGTGCAAGATGAGAAGATGCTTTAGATATAAGAATAGTGCCCGACATTAGCTCAATAGAAAATTCCACCTCATGATCGGGTGGAATGCTAGAAACGTCTTCGAGAAAGACACTAGGAAAGTCTCTGACAATATCAACATTTTCCAATTTTTGACTGATAGGAGCATGTGCGGTAGTGACACATGTTAGAAAATCTTGGCATCCACGTCTAATAAGCTTCCTCGCACACAGACAAGAGATAATGTGCGGCATTTGCTTGTTTCTCGCCACCTCAAAGACAAAAGTTTTACCACTAGGCGGTCGAATAGACACAGATCGCTTACGAAAATCAATAGAAGTTCCATTCTCTGATAACAAATCCATCCCAAGTATGATATCAAATTCAGGCATAGGAAGCACAATAAGATCTGTCCGAACTACATCTTTGAATAAACGAAGCTCCAGATTCTTGATAATTTTAGAAGTGAGCATTTGATCACCGGAAGGAATAGAAACTTTGAAACCCAGACCCATATCTTCAGGAATAATATTCAGTCGCTTGATGAGGTTTCAGATATGAAAGAATGTGTAGCTCCCGAATCTAGCAGTGCATAGATTGCTACACCTTGAATGATAATCCTCCCTGCGGCAAAATTGTCTTTTAAATCTTTTCGTGTTGAAGCTTAAGGAATTTCTATCATTAATTTCCCAAAGTTATGTGAAGATTACGTGTTGAACTAAAGAATTTCTTGAAAAATTGGATTTTAGTCCTTCAATATTTCGAATTTTGCATTTTAGTCCCCAAATTTTCGAATTTTTTGCAATTTGGCCCTTATATTTTCAAAATTTTAGATTTTTTTCATCCTTAATTTTTTGAAAATTTCACTTAGAACCTTCAAAAATTCGAAACCCCTTACAACCCTTAATTATGATTTTTCTTTAATTTTGGACCTAAAACTTTTTATTTGGAATTATTTCGTCATTTACATAAAATAAGGCTAAAAAATAAATGTCATTTTCTATGATTTCTAAAATCATATCTTAAATCCAACTAAGGTAGAACATTCAACCTAATTTTCACTAGGTTAATCTCGATCCAAATTCAATTCTAATAACCAATTTAACATTTCATGCAATTAAAAGCAATATAAAAATGTTAAATGACTAGGTTACCCGTGATAAGAGTCGTGTCGGACTCCTCTTTAGCTTGCTCTACATTCATAACATAAGCTCGCCCAACAGTAGGTGCATTCTTCTTCGAGCAATCAGCAGCTTTGTGTCCTTCTTCCTTGAATATGAAGCACATAATAGTACCCCACACGCACGGCTCATAATGTAGTCAATTGCACTTCTTGCATGGTAGTCCATCAGCAGGCTTCAGTGCTCCTTGTTGTTGTGGCTTTTGCTATCCTTGCTTCTTGACTTGAACCTGGGGCTTTTGAGGCCCTTGAGGTCTAGGAGGACTCATATATGACTTCTTGTTTGGCTGATTATTATTCTGATGTTGCTGCCTCTTGCGCTGTAACTCTAACTGAATGTCCTTCAAAGATTGCTCAGACTGGAATGCATAAGTAGTAGCAGCAGCATAGTCCAAAGGACACATCATCATAACATTATTTCGTATCGTGGGTCGTAGACCATCCATGAAGTGTCTAAGCTTCTTTGTAGTATCCTTCGCAATAAGGGGTACAAAGTGAGAATACCTATCAAATTTTTTCACAAATTTAGCAACAGAAGTGTCTCCCTGATGGAGAGTCATAAACTCCCTCTTCAATCGCCCTCTAACATCAGCAGTAAAATATTTCTCGTAGAATATCTCCTTGAATCGAGCCCAAGTAAGTGTAGCAAGATGAACACCATGCTCGGCTCCTTCCCACCATAAAGAAGCATCATCCCTAAACAGGTAAGTGGCACACCTCACACGGTCAGCATCCCCCATATTCAGATAACAAAAGTGTACCTCGAGTGCACGAATCCAAGCGTCAGCAGCAAAGGGATCCGTGGTGCCATAAAATTCCTTCGGCTCTAGCCTCCGGAACTGATCATACACGTCATGCTGTGGCCTAGGTGCCTGCTGTAACTGCTGCTCGAAGAAACGAGCCATCCCCTCCAATGCACGAGTAGCAGCATCCCCATTAGGAGGCGGGGGTGGTGGTGGATTCTCTTGACGGTTCTCATTATTCTCATCCTGATTCTCAATAATAGGGGCACGTTTGGGAGACATTTTATCTGAATGTTTTCTAAATTCTAACGTAACCAACATGCATTTAAATCTAAGTTTTTTAATCGTCTAACATATCCTAATTCATTTTAGCAATTTAAGCATACAAAGCATATATACCCAAAAAGTTAGTATACATGTGACGTAAACATATTATTTATGTAATCATGCAGGTAACATCATATTAAATCATATAAAGCATGTAAACTTATAGATTGAGGCTTGACGACTGATCTTCCCGGCACTGATGGTGGCACAACTCTTTATAGAACCATTGCTCTGATACCAACTTAAATGTCTGCTATTCGTTTTACTTAAAAAGTACTAGAAATTTTTTTTTCCACTTAATAATAATCGGCCGAATTCTACATAAAATATATATAATATTTTTGCACCATTTTTAAAAAAAAAATAAAACAACCAACTAGTATTTGAGAACTGAAGGAAATAGTCAAAACATGAAATCGTCATTCGTTTGAAATTCCTAAAATAGCAAAGTCACTATCAACTAACAACCTCTCAAAAAACATAAATAAATAGTCGTAAAATCTTTCAAAAGTCTTAAACATAAATCATAAGTGCGGAAAATATAGAAGCGCTGGTCCTCAGGTTTATGCAACGACAGTCCAGCAAAGTCAACCGTCCAGACCTCCCACATCATAATTATCAATATCACCTACATCATTCACACCCAGTGAGTCTAAAGACTCAACACATCATATTTTTGATAGCAACATAATACGTATACAGATCACATACAACTGTTAAAAATACTTGTACTTAAAATAACATTTTCATGACATGCATAAACTTTAAACATAAACATTTTCATATCACCATATTCATATTCGTGTTTGTTGAATTCAGATCGTAATTGTGACACGTATTCGTATTCATATTCGTATTGGGCGATGCATCCATCTAGAGAAAACCACAGTACTGGGCGGCGGGGACACCAGCGACACTCTCACCCGTCAACTGAGCCTTGGACAACGTATTAACTTATTAACGTATTCGTATCCGTATCCAAGGAAACACGATCGTAGGGCTCCCACTGAGACCATAACCCTCACGATATCTCCAACATATCAACCTATTAGTCACAATCCCTTCACGTCCTTCAACATTTCGTATTTCCATCACTTAATAAAAACATGTATATAATATCATTTTTTTTTAAAACCAAGCATGCAACATATCTTTTAAATGTCAATGTTAAATCATAAAAATCCGTAAACATTTAAAAATCATAATTTAACATATAAAAAGTCATAAACATTTAAAATAATCATATTAGCATATAAAACAGCATTCAGGACACTGCCATGACATTTACAAATTTTCGGGTGTACAATTACCGTTTTTCCTCTAGACG
The DNA here is from genome assembly GCF_012295235.1 of Primulina huaijiensis. Lineage (NCBI taxonomy): Eukaryota > Viridiplantae > Streptophyta > Magnoliopsida > Lamiales > Gesneriaceae > Primulina > Primulina huaijiensis. Next base: position 16,283,675 of record NC_133317.1, on the reverse strand, counting down.
TAAAATTTCACATATTCGACTTTTTCTTAATTCTATTATCTTTAACATGTCCCAAATAATTATTTAAGCCTAAATTAAAATTCTCATATATTTATTTATCTTAAATACTAGGCTTTTAAATTAATTTTTAATTAATCGTTTTTAATGCGTTATAGTTTCGAAAAATTTTAAACTTTAATATAAAATTTCTAAATTCAAAACTTAGATTTTTTATATTATTTTAGCCCTCGTGAACCACGACTCGACCCCCGTGAGCCTTGTTTCGACTATACTTTCAAAAAGAAAAACCCTAGACCCTCGATCACACACCCTCGAGCCAACTTGTGATTCCATCGAGCCAAGCTCGAACCACCATGAGCCAACCCCTTCCCGGACCACTTAGGAACCCCCTGGGCCCAAGCTAACCCTTAGGACTTGACCCTAGTTGAAACCCGAAGCTCTAAGCTCAACCCAACTACCTGTGCTTAACCCCTTGCTTCGGCCGAGAGTCCTATCAGCCAAGGACTCCTCGCGCCCCAACCAGAACCCACGCCCTCGAGGCAAAACCAAGCCCAGCCCCTCCTGAACCCTCTCAGGATCTTAATCAACCTTACCCGGACCCTTGGCCCATGTCGCGAGCCCTTTCACGCTGCTGCACCTCTCGGGTGGCTTGGGGAAGAGTCCTTGTGCGCTTGGACTCTTCCCTAACCCTCTAGCTCGAGTCCTAGTGTAACGCCCGAAAATTTGAAGATCCACGCGAACCTCATTCATACGAGTTATTAAATTCTTTGGGTATTTTAATTAAATGTTTTAATTGCATTAATTAATTATGTTGTGAATTTTGACATGTTTAAAATATATTTTCTACATGGTTGCATTAAAAAAGTATTTTTAAAGGTGATTCAAGTTTCGATCGAGGAACGGAGACCGAGGTTGAAAAATGTAAAGTGTTTTTATTAAGTAATTGATTTTAATTATTTAAATTATGAATGATGCTTTTTCTTATTTTTGAAAATAAGGGGTTTTTGAGGTGATTTTATATGCCGGGACGTAAATTTTATCGATGTTGCTTTTTCAACAAAAACGCGAACGTTTTGGCAATCCGGCTAATAAATTCACAAAATTATTTAAGCAAAATTATTTTAATATTTTAATTGAGCACTAATGGGCCTAATTAACCTCGTTAATGGGCCTAAGTCTTGTTAGAGGTTTAATTGAGTATTTAATATTCAAAACCCACCCAAACCCTTTGCATGTCACACGCCCCACTTCCCCATTCAAAACAAACTCTCCCCATCAGCATCAACACACGCACAAACGCAAGGAAAAGAGGAGAAAAGCTTCGGCTTTTTGAAGAAAAATTCAGCCTAGGGCCTACGTCACCGTTCTTCGCATCGTTGTTACGTTTTCGTGCGTAAATTACGCAAAGGCATGCCATATTGTTCTTTTAATAAATCTATCACACCATAGTATTTATTTAATTGAGTTTTGAATGAAAAATAAGTTGCACCTTTGAATATTTTCGTTCATGCATCTTCATGAAATTTTTAAAGCTTGATTATGTTCCAAAAACATGATTTATATGTACTAGAAGGGGCTGCCATGATTAGGATATGTTATAGGAATGTTTTACACGAGTTTAAGGAGTCCTAGAACTACACAACACGCCACAAACAATAATAGAAAACAAGTCGGGACCGAAATCGAAACGTCTTGATCATAGGGGCTTGGTTGATGGGGAATTTTCGCTTGGCTTGGCTGGGGCTGGACCAGGGCTGGGCTAGAGTCAGGTATGGGCCAGGGGAAGAGTCCTAGCCACACTAGGATTCGAGACAAGAGGCTGGGGAGGAATCCTAGCAAGCTAGGACTCCACCCGAGAGCACCAAGAAGGCAGCGCATGGTAGCAGCTGGTGCATGGAGGAGATGGCTAGGCCTGGGGGCTTTGAGCTGAGCTAGGTCGAGTCATAAGGGTCCTAGGAAGAGCCTAGATAGGGTGGTGCTAGGTCGGGGTGGTTCGAGAAAGCTGTAGGACTAGAAAACTCTAGCTGCACAAGAATGGGGCTCACGTGAAGGCTAGTGCTCGACTTCTGGTGTTGTGGAGGCTGGGGTCAGTCCAGGGTCGGAGGCAGTAGTTTAGGCAGTCTCTAAGGGTCATGGGATGAGTCTTGGTGTGTTGGTTCAGGGCCTGGTTTGGTTGGCTAGGTCCTAGCAACAGAAACAAGAGTCCATGTTCATATGGTTTTCTCGGCCATGACAAGTTGCTGAGATGTGGCTTCGGTTTTGGAGATTTGGGTTGATCTGGGCTTGGTCTGGGCGTGGTCTAGGGTGGTTAGGTCATGAGGGGTCGAGTGGTTAACAGCTGGTAGTGTGCTAGAACGAGAAGGAGTCCAAGTGCACCAAAACACCTCACAAGCACACACGCATGCAATTGGGTCCAGGGTGCTAACACGGGCCAGGGGCTGGTTCTTGGGCTTGGGGATGGTCATTAGGGTTCATAGATGAGTTGGCTTGGGTTTGGCTCAAGGCGGCTTGGGCGTGGCTCGCGTAAATTAGGAGATGGCTCGGTCTGTTCGATAAGGTGTCAAAAACGAGATTTAAGAACTAAAAATGGAACAATGGGTCCATGGGTGCGGTTCATGGCTCACAAGGGTAGAATAAATAATAAAAATGCTATGTTTAAAGTTTGGGATCAAAATAACGAGTTTTGGAATTATCCGAGATTTAATTGCCGCGTGAAACATTAATTAAAGAATTAATTGAAACGCCTAGTTTTAAGCTTTATAAAATTATGAAAAATTATATTTAAGCTCAAATAATTACTAAAAGTCTAATTTTTTAATTTGGGAATTTTATATTAAGGTTTGGTTTAATTCGGGATTAAAACGCATGAATGTTACATTTAAAGATTAATTTAAAAGTCATCGATTTAAGCTAAATAAAAATATGAGAAAATTCACGTAAGCTTAAATAAATATTTGGGACATGGTAGAGTTAAAGAAATTAAGAAAATGTCAAAAACGTGAAATTTTATGTCCAGGGATAAAACTGTCTTTTTGAACATAGAAATTAATAAACGTCATGACAGTGTCCTGAATGCTGTTTTATATGCTAATATGATTATTTTCAATGATTATGAATGTTTATGAATTTTTATATGTTAATATGTCAATTTTAAATGTTTATGAATTTTTTGGAAGTTAATATGTTTATTTTTAATGTTTATGGATTTTTAATATGTTAAAAAGTTGGTTCTAAATGTTTATGAATGTTTTATGATTTGATATGCCAAAACTTTTATTTTAAATATTTATGATTTAATATGTCAAAACGTTTATTTTAAATGTTTATGATTTAAATGTTTATTTTAAATGTTTATGATTTAATATGTTAAAATGTTGATTTTAAAACGTTTATGGCTTTTTATGATTTTTATATCTTAAAACGTTTATTTTAAATGTTTATGGATTTTTATGATTTAATATTGACATTTAAAAGATATGTTGCATGTTTGGTTTAAAAGAAAAACGTTATATGCATGTTTAAATTTTATTTAGTGATGAGAATACGAAACGTCGAAGGAAGTGAATTAATTGTAACTAAATATGTTGGAGATATCGTGATCGTTATGCTCCCAATGGGAGCCCGACGATTATGTTTTCATTGATACGAATACATTAATATGTTAATACGTTGGCCAAGGCCCAGTTGACCGGTGAAAGTGTTGCTGGTGTCCTCGCCGCCCAGTATCGTGGTTTTTATAGATGGATCCATCACCTAATACGAATACGAGTCATAATTATCGATCTGAATTCAACGAAAGAATATGAATACGAATATGAATATGTTGATAGGAATATGGATATGGATATGGATATGAATATGAATATGTTTATGATGATATGAAAATGTTTACGAAAATGTTTATGAAAAGTTGATGGAAATGTTTTTGTTTAGGTGAAAATGTTTATGTCTAAAGTTGATGCACCATTATGAAAAGGTTTTGTTTAAAGTTTATGTATCATGAAAAGGTTTATGAAAATGGTTATGTTTAAAGTTGATGTATCTTCATGAAAACAATATTTTAAGTACAAGTATTTTTACGGTGCATGTGATCTGTATATGTAATACTTGTTATCAAAATTATGGTGTGTTGGGTCTTTAGACTCACTAGGTGTGATTGATGCAGGTGATTATGATAATAATGTTATTGGAGGTCTTGATGGTTGACTTTGCTGGACTGAAGGTGCACACAACCTGAGGACCGACGCTAGTTTTCCGCACTAGTTATGATTTATGATTTTAAGTGATGTTAAAGATATTCTATGATTTTATTTATGTTATGAGAGATTTTTGATAGGTTATATTATGGGCTATACTTTTCAAATAATATTTTTAGATTTGTTAAGACGTTTAACGATTTTATGCTTTAAACTATTTCCATTGATTTTAAAATGTTAGTTGATGGTTTATTTTTAAAATGGTGCAAAATATTTTTAAAGTATATATATATATATATATATATGTATATTTTGAATTATGGGCATTAAGGAGAGAAAAAAAATTCTAGCACGTTTTAAGAAAAAGAATAGCAGACGTTTCACCTAGCGTGGCTACGACTTCTCCTCGGACACAACCGCGTCCCAGCCCAGCCTTGGTCGAGCCAACGCCAAGCCATGAACGGTTTTCCATTGTCCCGATCACCTATGGCACAAAACGTTCAAATTCGGTTCAAGCATATTCTGTTCGTGTTGCAGCGTGCGCGTATGTGTGTGTGTGTGTGTTCTTAGGACCCTTAAATTCGTGAAAAACAACCCTTGATCCTCCCCTAATCATGGCAGCCCCTTTACGCATGAAAACCATAAGAATTTGGATCAACATCATGCATTGAATTTCATGTTGTGCACAAGACGAAAAATAAACAAAATTGTCACTTGTTTTTCCATACAATTCATACATAAATACATATTATGGTGTGATGATGTTTGAAGGAAAGAATTATGCTTGCCTTTGCGTATTTTATGCACGAATTTACGTTGACGATTGCGAAAAACGGCGACGAACGACCTTGACTTGATTTTTCTTTGAAATATTCGAAACTTCTCTTGAATAATATTGTGTGTGCCGTGTATTTTGTTTGAGAGGAGTGTTTGATGTGTGATAGGAAAAGTTGGCGTGAGTTATGATTGGCATGGGTTTTTAACATTAAATACTTAATTAAATTACTAATAAGGCTTAGGCCCACTAAGTATGTAATTTAGGCCCATTAGTGCTTAATTAAAATATTAAAAATAATTTTGTTTAAATAAATTTGTGAATTTATTAGCCGGGTTGCCAAAACGTTCGTATTTTTGTTGAAAACCAACACCGATAAAAATTACGTCCCGGCATATAAAATCATCTCAAAACCCCTTATTTTCAAAAATAAGAAAAAGCAGCAACCATATTTTAAATAATTAAAATTAATTATTTAATAAAAATATTTTCTATTTTTCAGCCCTCGGTCTCCATTCCTCGATCGCAACATGAATAATCCTCAAAAATATATTATAATGCATAATGACCATAAAATCATATTTAACATATAATCATGCATGTCACAATTAATTTATGCCATTTAAATCATTTGATTAATCATTTTTCATATTCCATAGATTTGCATGCAGTTGGATTACGTCGTCTTAATTTTGGACCATACAAGATCCCTTCTTCTCTTGTCAGCATAACTCTTTTGACTACTCTGGACGGTCTTCATCCTGTCTCGAATCTTGACCACCACATCTGCAGTATGCTGAACAATTTCTGGACCAAGTTCTGATATCTCACCGACTTCATCCCAATGAATTGGCGATCTGCACTTTCTTTCATACAGTGCCTCATAGGGAGCCAAACCTATAGATGATTGAAAGCTGTTGTTGTAGGTGAACTCCACTAGAGGTAGCTTTGATTCCCAATTCCCATGGAAATCAATCACACAAGCTAGCAGCAAATCTTCCAAAATCTGAATCACTCGCTCAGACTGGCCATCTGTCTGATGGCGGAATGCCGTAGTGAATAGCAACTTCGTCCCCATAGCGTGTAAACTTTTCCAAAAGGACGATGTGAACCTCGGGTCCCTATCGGACACAATAGAAACTAGGATTCCGTGCAATCGAACTCTCTCTCTGGTATAGAGCTCTCCATACTGAGTCATGGAGAAAGTCGTCTTCACCGGCAAGAAATGTGCTGACTTAGTAAGTCGATCCACTATAACCCAAATGGTAATGGATCCTCCGACTGACCTCAGCAAACCAACAACGAAATCCATAGTGATATTCTCCCATTTACACTAGGGGATAGGGAACGACTTAAGCATTCTTGCTGGCCTCTGATGTTCTGCTTTCACTTGCTGACAAGTGAGACATTCAGATACAAATTGACGGATGTCTCGCTTCATACCTTGCCACCAATACAGCATCTGCAAATCCTTGTACATCTTGGTACTCCCTTGATGAACGGAATACGGAGATGCATGTACCTTTCTCAGAATATCCTCTCCGATCGAATCAACACTAGGCACCCACATTCTTCCTCTGTATCTCACAATACCATCGGACACTGTGTAGAGTACACTGCCCTTGGCTTCATCTTTCAGTCTCCATTTCTGTAACTGCTCATCCGAAGGCTGACTTCTACGGATTCGGTCTAGCCAAGAAGACTGGACTGTCAGATTAGACAGTTTAGGAGCTTTGCCCTTAGGATAAACTTCTAGGCCAAAACTCTGAATCTCTGACTGAAGAGATCTATGCACTGACATCTGTGCTATGACTGCAACTTTTCTGCTCAAAGCATCGGCCACAACATTATCTTTCCCCGGATGATAGCTAATTTCACAATCATAGTTTTTTACTAACTCCAACCACCGTCTTTGCCTTATGTTCAGCTCTTTCTACGTGAAGAAATACTTGAGACTCTTGTGATCAGTGAATATTTGACATTTCTCGCCGTACAAATAATGTCTCCATATCTTCATCGAAAAGACAACGGTAGCTAACTCGAGATCATGAGTTGGGTAGTTCTTCTCATGCATTTTCAACTGTCTGGAGGCATAAGCTATAACCCGACCACGGTGCATCAATACTGCGCCTAAACCGAGCTTAGTAGCATCAGTGTATAGCACAAAGTCGCCTTGACCTGTTGGCATAGATAACACTGGCGCTGAAATAAGAGCTTGTTTCAAAGTATCAAAGCTTTTCTGACACTCATCACTCCAAATGAATGTAGCATTCTTCTTGATCAATGAAGTGAGTGGCACTGCTATCGACGAAAATCCCTAAATGAATTTCCTGTAGTAGCCTGTTAAGCCTAGGAAACTGCGGATCTCTGATGCATTCTTTGGCTCAATCCACTCTTTAACTGCTGCCACCTTGGCTGGATCCACCTCAATGCCACTGTTAGAAATTATATGACGCAAAAGTTCTATTTTCTCCAACCAGAATTCACAGTTATTGAATTTTGCAAACAACTTGCGACTCTGCAAGACGTGCAAAACTGTACCCAAAAGTTAACTGTGCTCCTCATGGCTCTTTGAGTAGATAAGAATGTCGTCAATGAACACTATGACGAACTAATCTAGGTAGGGCTGAAATACTCGATTCATGAGATCCATAAAAATCGCTGGAGCATTCGTCAGTCCAAACGGCATCACTAAGAACTCGTAATGCCCATATCAGGTTCTGAAGGCTGTCTTATGAACATCTGCTTCTTTTACCTTCGGTTGATGATACCCAGATCGTAGATCTATCTTAGATAACACTGTAGCTCCCTGCAACTGATCGAACAATTTCTTGATCCTTGGTAGTGGGTATTTATTCTTGATCGTTAATCGATACACAACCTCATGTTCCCATCTTTCTTCTTTACAAAGAGCACAAGTGCGCCCCATGGTGAGAAACTAGGGCAGATGAATTCTTTATCTAGGAGCTCCTGAATTTGTTGTTTGAGCTCTAACATCTCAGCTGGAGCTAAACGGCACGCTGCATTAGAGATTGGCATAGTGCTTGGCACAAGGTCAATAGCGAACTCTACCTCTCTCCCTGGTGGAAGGCCCATGACGTCATATGGAAAAACGTCAGGAAAATCTCTGACTACTGGTACATCAGATATCTATGATGTGGGTGCGTTAGGTACAAAAATAATAGTGGCCAAGAAAGCCTGACACCCCTTGTGAATAAGTCTCCGTGCCTGCATACAAGAGATCATGCGAGGGAAACTCCTCCATCTGTCCGGCTCAAAAAGAATCTGCTCCATGCCCAACGGTCTTACCAACACTGACATTTTCTGAAAGTCAATCAGAACTCTGTTCTTCGTTAGCCAGTACATTCTCAAGATAATATCAAAATCTAGCATCGGCAACACAATCAAATCGGCATACTCTAGGTGGCCATTCAGTTTAAGATTAATATTTCTAACCACTCTAGTAGATGATAACTCTTTCCCTAATGGGACTGTAATTGAGTAATTCACGTCGAGTCCAATGGACTTGACATCCAGATGATTAGCGAATGTCTCCAAAATAAAAGAGTGAGTGGCCCCGGAATCTATCAAGGCCTTCGTGGCTACTCTCTTTATGAAGATGTTTCTTGAGAGACGTTAGCACAACGCACAAAACTTATATCCCAAATTACTAATCTTAACCTCAAGAATAGATGGAAATTTCTATCCCAAGTCACCAAAATTACTAACTAGCACACTAATAATCTCAAAACAAATTCGAAACATGTATAGCAAATATAATGCGGTGCTGAATTAAAAAAGTAACAAGTCAACAGAGTCGTGTCTGGGTTCGCCTCCTCTGCCTGCATGGCGAACACTCTTCCTTGGGTCGGCTGCCTCCACTGATGGCAGTCTTTCAGCATATGAGCGCTGGCTCCACACTTGAAGCATTTGCCTGATCCACATAAACACTGTCTCGGATGCTGGCGATGGCACTTCGGGAACACCGGGTGCTCACCCGACCTTTGAGGAGCCTTCTGCTGAAGAATAGGACCCTTGCCTTTCCGCGGTCCCTGAAATGGTCTCTTCCCCTGCTGTCCTTGGAAAGGCCTCTTAAACTGAGGCCGCCGCCGCCGCTGCTGAGGTGCCTGATAGGGCTTCTTGCCCTGTTTGTCATTCTCAATGTCCCTCTGGTCCTGTTCTACCATCAAGGCTCTAGATACAACAACGACATAGGTAGTAGGACCAGCCACACGAACATCACGGCGCAAGATCGGCCGTAAACCGTCAATAAAAGGCCTCAGCTTCTCTCGAGCATCATTCGCAGCGTCTCCCTGTCGCTGCGTCATGAACTTTTAGTTAGGCGGGAACGTACTTCCTCAATGAAGTAGTTGGAGTAGAAGACCTCCTTGAAACAAGTCCAAGTCAGTGTTTGCAAGTTCGCTGACACAGATGCGCTATCCCACCACAATCTGGCGTCTCCTATCAGTTGGAAAGTGGCACACCTGACCCTGTCTACATCCTGCAGCTCCATGAAAACAAAAATTACCTCGATGGACTTAATCCATCCCTCTGCTATCATCGGGTCAGTAGTCCCCGAGAACTCCTTTGGGTCCATCCTCCTGAACCTCTCATAAACCGCCTCTGGTCTGGGCCTCGCCCCTGTGTCTACTGCAACTTGGATCCCCGCAAACTGTGCAAAGAACTTAGTCATTCCTGCAAGCATTCTATCCTGCATATCTTGCGGTGGACGAGGAGGAGTGGCCCTCTCCCCATCCTGAGACTCTCTATCCTCATCGCCTGCTCCACGCACAATCTTACGTCTAGGAGGCATAATGTTCTAAAATTTACCCAACATGCATGAACATAATATCTATATCATTAGATGCACGTAATTTGAGTTTAAAACATGTACATGCTGTAATCATGACTTGATGCTTACTACATGAAAGAATTTAAAACCTTAAAACTTACGGACTTGAGGTGTGACTTCGTGAGCTTCTCGCAACTGGCAGTACGCATAACCCTTTACAAGAACACCGCTCTGATACCAACTGTAACGTACCGTATTTTGAACTTCTTAAAATTTGCAGAAAAATAAAAATTTTCTTAAATAAATAATAATCTTTCAAATTGCGATAAAAATAAACTGCTCGTCTAAAATATTTGAAATAAAAACGATTACAAACAAAGTTTTCCAAAAAGGTACTCGTTCAAACAATGTGAAATAGTTTCATAAAATCAGAGTAACTAAATTAACATGCTTGAAAATTCTTGAAAATATAGGCGGTCCTCGGGTTTAGCCTCCACGCAGTCCGAGCCTACTCACTGGTTCCCACCTCTCGCCTCCTCAAACTCGTCCTCACCTGCATCGATCAAGTCTAGTGAGTCTAAAGACTCAACATGTATAAACTGAGAATAAAAAATAATATGTAATAAAACCACATGTATTTTAATGTAGAGAACACATACTTAAACTCAAACATACTTACATAAACATAGGCGTGCAATCATATCGTAAAACTTTTCATAAATATTTTCATAAACGTACTTGCATCATTCATACGTGAACATACATAATCATCATCATTTTGCATAGAGATATGTTTCAAAGCAAGTGACCCGTAACATAAGTGCGCCTGATCAGACTAAACCACAGTACTGGGCTGGCAGAGATGTCCACTACCACATACATGAGATCCACGATCATGCTTTACCGGGTGGATTGGTCCCTGGTCATGCTATACCTCTTTCCAATCCAGATCTAAAATCGGTCATTCTTTACTGCGGTGGAGAGGTCCCCGGCCACAATCACCGGCTTCCAAACCTGTTCATATTTGGTCACAAGACATTTAGCATACCTCAAAAACGTAAACATTTTCCTTTGCACGTCGAACATACTTACATAGCATTGAGGGATTCGTTGGATCCTGCTTGGGCTATTGTTGCGCATACTAACACGTATTTCATACAACCTAAATTTCGTAGCTTAACCTTGCCAATCGTACTTACCACCAAAATAATTAAATAACTTATGACTTTCTAGACCACTCGGGACTAGTCCATATTAAGTTATCAATAAATCATAACATCGACCCCGAAACAATCCTAATATGAAGTATGAACATTTCTCAAGCTATAAAAGGCACAGACCCACTATTTGAACTTAAAACTAAAAGAAAACCAAACATACTTCAAACTGGAGGCGCGCTCGGGCGGTAATATATTACCGCTCGAGCGCCAGGTCTACTGGAATACTACCCTCGGACAATGAGAGTGGCGCTCAGGAGGTAAAAAGTTACCGCTCGGGCGCTGGGTCCTCTGGACTAAACAACTTGAGACTTAATTCTCCCAACTCCAACATACGGACCGTGGCCCAACAGATCAAGACTCATCCTAGGATGCTATGGCATTGACTCGAATCTATAAAACGCCCCAAAAGTCCCCAAAGAAATGTCCGCTCAACCAAAACGCGTCACAACACCATAACCCGAAATTCGACACACATGCTTCCTACGACTTCTAATGCAACCAAAAACTTAACGACATGAAATGAATCACTAAAATGCATCTGAACACCATATCCAATATACCTAAACGTAGCAATGATCACCCGATGATTTCAAACAATTCCTACAACAAAAAGAACTCAAGAAACATGAAGAACATGTATTTTAAAAACGTCACAGTTTGAGCAGTCACACAAAAATGATCATAACTCACTTGTTTCTTGTCCAAAAATTACGTATTTATTGTCAAATCGAAGGTATCAAAAAGTACTACGTTTTGTATGTTTAAAATTCTTCCAGAAAGTCAACAAAAAATTCACAGTAATCAAAATGATAGCAAACTCGATTTTTGAGATCCAAAAATCGTTTCAAAATTAATCCAACTATTTTTGCTCAAACTTTGCATAACATACATGAATTTTTACACACAATAAACATCAAAACATATACTATGACAAGTGGAATATCGGCACGGTGGAATATGGGGGACGATTGGATGACGTCTGCTGCGCGATTTCTTGAAGAAAAAAGACCAAAAATTTGTAGGGTAAGGGAATGAGTTGTGGCTGCTGAAAGAATGCTCAAGAACCCTAGCCACTCTCCAAAAAAAACTGAACGTGTGTATGTGTGCTGTGTGTGTGCGTGGGTGTAGTGTAATTAGGTGAAAAGAATTTGCTTAATTAATTAATTAAGGGCTAAAGAATTGTTTAGTTAAATAATTAGAGATTAAATAATACTAATCTAATTATTTAATCCCAAACAAAGTTTTAATAAAAATCATTTTCAAAACTTAAAATTCCCCACTGTTAAACTTAGAAATTTTGAAAAGCCTAAAACCTTAAAATCACTTAATAAATTAAATTAAGCTTTAAAATACTTAAAATTTCAAAAATCAATTAAAATAACAATTTTCTTGACTTGAAATAAAATACCACATTTTCATAAAATCGCCAAAATCGTCGTCGGTCTCCTTTCCCCGATCCCGCATTGAATATTCGCCTGAAACATGAAACTCAAGAAAACATTTTAACGTATATCAAATAAACATATATAATTTAAGATAATGCAAATTCATAAATCATGCATCATTAAAATCATTTTAAACTTAAATAAATAATTTAACAATTTAAATTAATGCATGAGTTTCACATGTACTGATTTTGGGCTCTACAGTCCACATCTTCAGCTACTTCATTGTCCGCTTCTTCTTGTACAGAGAAACTCTGAGGGTGATCCTGATGATCAGTTGATGCACTTGGTGCCTCAACAGTCATCTTTGAAGAGATTAGTCTGTGGAAGGCTTATGAGATGAAAAATGTCTCAGGAACCACCAAGCTAGTGAAAATCAGTTATGATGAAACTGATGTTTCCTGTATATTTGTCTTGATTCGGAAACAGTAATTAGTTCAGTTCCCAACTGAACTTCTTCGGTTTGTACCTCAGCTGTAGTGGCCGGTGCATTTACTTCCTCAGTCTCTTATTCAACAACATCTTCTTCAGCCGAACTGAACTTCTTCGGTTTGTACCTCAGCTGCAGTGGCCAGTGCATTTACTTCCTCAGTCTCTGATTCAACAACATCTTCTTCAGCTGCTTGCTCTTCTCTATACTCCTGCTAAATATTTTCAGCAACTAATAGCAACAACTAATCCACATTGACTAAGGATAGCTCTTCCTCTATGTACGTGGTCAGTTGAGCTGCTGATTCAGAAACTGGTAGAATGATTAATGAAGTGGAGAAGAAGGGTTGAGCTTCTTCAGAAACTGATAAAGAAGAGTCTCTGTAGTCTCTTTAGCAGTTGGTTACAGAACTGATTCCACTTCAACTGGTCCAGTGGAAGGCTCAGCAACTGTTCTGTTGAACACCTCAGTTGGACTGCTTGTGTCAACTAGGTATGCAGCTTTTGTCCCATCTCTAAATTAATGACTTTGAGTTGGAGGGTGATAAGATTATAATCCAGTTGTTGGACCACAGCCCTGTCGGCATATACATTAGGTCCAGCTAGATTATAGTTCTGCTTTAGCTCAGTTGTGAATTCAGTCAACCATTTGATTCTCATCAAGTCGAAGAAGTATGCCCTTCTCTCCATTGCTTGGGTGACTGAAGTGGCCTCCACTGCCTTCAATACTGCTGATTCCAGTGAAATGAAGCGCTTGAGAAACGATTTCTTCTTCAGTTGCTTGGCTAGTGTAACTGTAACGTCTCGAAAATTCAAAGGTCCACGTGAACTACATGCATGCAAGATTATCAACTTCTTATGTATTTTAATTAAATTTATTTAATTTCATAAATTAATTATTATGTGCATATTTACATGTTTAAAATTTACTTTCTGCATGAATGTATAAAACTGTATTTTTAAAGGTTATTCGAGTTGCGATCGAGGAACAGAGACAGATGGCTGAAAAATGGAAAAAAGTTTTTATTAAATAATTATTTTTAATTATTTAAAATAGGGTTGATGCTTTTTATTATTTTTGAGAATAAGGAATTTTGAGGTGATTTTATACGTCGAGACGTAATTTTTATCGGTATTCGATTTCAACAAAAATACGTACGTTTTGATCACTCAGCTAATAATTTCACGAACTTTTCTAAACGAAATAATTTTTAAATGTACTATTGGGCTTATTGGGCCTATTATAATTTGTTAATGGGCCCAAGCTTCCACCACTTGGTTTAACTATTATTTAAAGCCCTCAAACCCCACAATTACACACACAATTCACGCACACCACACACACAAACACAAGAATTATCCCCCACCACCAGAAGCACACACCTCACGTATTTTAAGAAGAAAAGCCATGGAAATTGAAGAAAAAAATCAGCAAGCTTTCGCCCCTCGTCTCTCCGCCGACATTCTTCGCATTGCAAGCCGTTTTTCTTGTGTAATATACGCAAAGTCACGCCATATTCTTTTATTTACTCATCCATCACACTATATTATGTATCTAATTATTTATTGCATGGAAAACAAGTTGCACTTTGATTTATTTTTGTTTTATGCAAACATGAATTTTTAAAGCATGTGTTTTGATCCAAAAACATGATTTATATGTTCTTAAGGGGCTGCCATGATTATGGGTTGAACTTATATTGTTTTTACATGATTCGAAGAGTCCTAGGATGCACAAACATCGCCGCACATGAACACGATAGAAGCTGGAACCGAAAACGTGTGTTTGTTGATCAAGGCTCGGTTTAAGTGGCTTAGGGTTTGCATGGCTTGGCTTGGGTCATGGCTGGGTCTTGGTTTGGGTCAGAGAAGGACTCTTAGCGGGACAAGGGGTTGGGGAGGAGTCCTAGCCGAGAGCCATCGGGAAGACGTTCGCGCAAGGGTGCAGCCATGCAGGGAAAGGGCTCGGCCATGGGGCTTCGGGATGGACTAGGTCAAGTCCTTATGGTCCTAGGAGGGTGCAAAAGGGTTTGGTTCAGGGGCTGGTCCAGTGGCTAGAGTCCTAGGTGCGATTCGAAGAGTCTTATGTCAAGTGGAGTTCTCGGCCATGTGCTTCTTCTGAAGTTGGGGCTGCGGTTCGAGCTTAGGGTCAAGTCCTAAGGGTTCTAAAGGTCCAATAGGGTTCCTAGAGGGATTAATTAGGGGTTGGCTCAGGGTGGCTCGAGCATGGCTCGGTTAAAATCGAAGACTGCTCGAGGATTAATTGCTTGGTTCGAGTTAGGGTTTTCCTTGAATTAAAATTCGAAACATTGCTCAACGGGGGTGAGTCGTGGTTCACGAGGGCTAAATAATTATTAAAAATCTAAGTTTTTAATTTGAGAATTTTATATTAAATTTGATTTAATTCGGGATTAAAACGCATTAACAATTAATAATTATCGATTAATTCAAAAGCCATCGATTTAAGCCAAATAAAAATATGAGAAAATTAAGTTAAGCTAAAATAATTATTTGAGATAGTCTAGAGTCAATGGAATTAAGAAAATGTCAAAATTGTGAAATATTACGTCTAGGGATAAAACGGTAATTTTACACCCAAAAATTAGTAAACGTCAAGGAAATGCTCTGATTGCTGTTTTGTAAGTTAAAATTTTTAATAATTTATTTGATATAATATTGACATTAAAAGACATGTTGCATGCTTGGTTTTAAAGGAAAAAAATGATATTAATATGCAGGATTTTATAAAGTGATGGAAATACAATGTAACGTCCCGAAAATTTAAAGGTCCACGCAAACCTCATGCATGCAATTATTAAATTCTCTTGTATTTTAATTAATTATTTTAATTACATGAATTAATTATGTTGTTCATATTTGCATGTTTAAAATATACTTTTCTTCATTGTTGGATTAAAATGTATTTTTAAAAGATTATTCGAGTTGCGATCGAGGAACAGAGACCGAGGGCTGAAAAATAGAAAATGTTTTTACTAAATAATTTTTTTTAATTATTTAAAAAATGTGTGATGCTTTTTATATTTTTGAAAATAAGGGGTTTTTAGGTGATTTTATACGACGGGACGTAAATTTTGTCGGTGTTGGATTGTCAACAAAAATACGAACGTTTTGACAACTCGGCTAATAAATTCACAAACTTATTTTAGCAAAACTATTTTAATATTTTAATTAAATTTTAATTAACCCCTAATGGGCCTAATTAACCTCCTAATAGGCCTAAGCTTGATTAAAGTGTAATTAACTATATATTATTAAAAAAAACCCACACCAAACCCCATTCAACTCCACGCCTCAATCCCCTACAACAATCAAATTCTTCTCCCCAATTTTATACACGACACACACACTCAATAATTTGAAAGAAAAAAGCTTGTAGGCTTCAAGGAAATTCAAGCCAAGGCCGTCGTAGCCTTTCTTCGCAAACGTCAATGTATATTCGTGCGTTAAATACGCAAAGGCACGCCATATTTCTTCTTTCAAACATCTATCACACCATATTACTTATCTAAGCAAATTTTGAAGGACAACATGGCACGCAAAGTTGTTATTTTCGTAACTATATGTATTCGTGTTCTAAATTTGGCTTTTTTTGATTCCAAATTCATGTTATTATGTGGTTAAGGGGGCTGCCATGTTAGGAGTATAATTAAGGACGTTTACACGAAGCATTAGGTTCATAAAACTCAACCAAAACGTTGCACAAACATGTAAAAAACAAGTCAGGACCGTAATCGAAACGTCTTGATCATAGGGCCTCGGTTGAGGGAGAATTTTCGCTTGGGTTGGCTGGGGCTGGACCAGAGCTGGGCTAGGGTCATGTGTGGGTCAGGGGAAGAGTCCTAGCCATGCTAGGACTCGAGAACCAGGGGCTGGGAGGAGTCCTAGCCAACATGGACTCCACCCGATCGAGAGCTTCAAGGGGATGCGCTGGTATGTGCTTGTGCAGGTTTCAGTAGTTGATGCACGGGGGAAAGGCTCGGCCAGAGGGCTTGGGCAGGGGCTACGTTAGGTCATTAGGGTCCTAGAAGGGTGCTTGAGGAGCTGGTTCAAGGGATGGCTCGTTGGTTAGGTGGCTAGCAACAGAAACGAAAAGTTCATGTCAAGGGAAACTCTCGGCCATGACAGGTTCTGGCTTGGGGCTTCGATTTTGGAGTTGGGTTGAGTCCTAAGGGTCCTAAGGGTTCTGTAGGGTCCATAAGGGTCATAAGCATGGGTCGGGCTGGGGGCTGGTGCGGCAGGATCGCTGCTGGCTCGGCCAAAACAAGGAAAACGTGAGGGAAGTATTTGGTGCGCAGGCTGCTGTTCTACTTCAGGCGGCTCGTGCGCGCAGTCCAGGTGCTTGGGCTGGGTTTGGGCATGGTCCAAGGAAGGTTAGGGTCAGGTGGGCTTGGTGGTGGCTTGGATGGAAGTGTCCTATGCTAGGTAGGAGTCCTAACACTAAAAAGAGACTCACGCACACACACTCATGAAATTGGGTCAAGTTCAGAAGGTGTTTGAGCAGGCCAGGGCTGGTGTTTTGGGCTGGGCTTGATCAGTAGGGTCCCTAGGTGGGTTGGCTCTGGATTGGCTTGAGGTGGCTTGGGCGTGGCTCGAGTACATTGGGAGATGGCTCGGTGTGTTTGTTAAGGTGTCAATTTCGAGATTTTAAGAACAAAAATAGAATCCATGGGTCCAAGGGTGTTGCTTATGACTTTGAAGGGTAGAATAAATAATAAAAATGCTATGTTTAAAATTTGGGGTCAAAATAACGAGTTTTGGATTTATCCGGGATATAATCGCTGCACGAAACGCTAATTAAATAATTAATTTAAAAGCCTAGTTTTAGGCGAAATAAAATTATGAAAAATTATATTTACTCTCAAATAATTATTAAAAGTCTAAGTTTTTAATTTGGGAATTTTATATTAAAGTTTGGTTTAATTCGGGATTAAAACGCAGTATTACGTCTTATTTAAAGATTAATATAAAAGTCATCGAATTAGGCTAAACAAAGATATGAGAAAATTCATGTAAGCTTAAATAATTATTTGGGACATGTTAGAGTTAATGAAATTAAGAAAAAGTCAAAAACGTGAAATTTTACGTATAGGGGTAAAACGGTTATTTTACACTAAGAAGTTATTAAACGTCATGGCAGTGTCCTGAATGTTGTTTTACATGATAATATGATTATTTTTAATGATTATGGATGGTTATGAATGTTTATATGTTTAAGTATGATTTTTTAATGTTCATTGATTTTTATGGTTTAATTATGGACATTTAAAAGATATGTTGCATGCTTGGTTTAAATGAAAAAAACGTTATATATATGTTTAAATTTTATAAAGTGATGAGAATATGAAACGTTGAAGAAAGTGAAGTAATTGCGACTAATACGATGATATGTTGGAGAAATCGTGAGGGCTATGGTCCCAGTGGGCGCCCGACGATCGTGTTTCCTTGGTTACGGATATGTAGATGTATACGATGATATGTTAATACGAAAGACACAGGCCCCTTTGACCGGTGAGAGTGTTGTTGGTGTCCCCGCCGCCCAGTACTGTGGTTACATGTAGATGGATCCATCGCCCAACACGTAGACGTAGACGTAGATGAACACGAAAGTCACAATTAACGATCTGAATTCAACGAAAGGAAAAATAAATACGTATATGTTAATGATGATATGAATATGTTGAGGATGATATGAATATGAATATGTGGATATGAATATTGATACGAATATGAATATGCTTATGTTTATGTGAAAATGTTTGTGTGTAAAGTTCATGCATCATGAAAAGTTTATAAAAATGTCTATGTTTAAAATTTATACATCATGATGAAAATTATATTTTTAGTACAAGTATTTTTACGATGTATGTGATCTGTATATGTAGTACTTGTTATCAAGACTATGATGTGTTGAGTCTTTAGACTCAATAGGTGTGATTGATGCAGGTGATTAAGATAATAATGTTTATGGAGGTCTTGATGGTTGTCTTTGCTGGACTGAAGGTGCACATAACCCGAGGACCGACGCTAGTTTTCCGCACTAGTTATGATTCATGATTTAAAGTTATGTTAAAGATATTTTTACGAATTTTATTTATGTTATGAGAGATTTTTGAGAGGTTATAGGATGGGCTATACTTTTCAAATAACGTTTTTAGGTTTGGTGAAATGTTTGACGATTTTACGATTTAAACTATTATCCTTTGGATTTTAAATGTTAGTTGGATGTTTATTTTTAAAATGGTGTCAAGGTATTTTAAAGTGTATATATGTATATTTTGAATCATGGAGATTAAGGAGGGAAAAAAAAATTTTAACACGTTTTAAGAAAAGAGTAGCAGACGTTTCAGTTGGTATCAGAGCAAAGGTCCTGTAAAGGGTTGTGCCACCATCAGCGTCGGAAAGATCAGTCGTCAAGCCTCAAATTGTAAGTTTACGTGCTTTATATGATTTTATGATGTTACCTGCATAATTATATGAATTATATGTTTACGCCACATGTTTAATAGCATTAAGAGTATATATGATTTATATGATTTAGAATTTTTATACGTGATACGATATGAAATAAGAAATTATTTGATTTAAACGCATGTTGGCTTTGTGGTGCAATTGGACTATGTTGATTTTTGGATTTTAATTTTGACGTTCTAATGTTTGCGTCATAAGTTGATCATGAATATTATGAATGCTTTTGGGACACGTAGATTTTCTAAGAAAATATTTATGATTCGTGGTTACTAGTTGGATTAATTTTTGAGAATTACTCATAAGTAATAATGATTCGAAGACTGAGATTATCTTTGGAAGTAAGAAAATGTATAATTGGGATTTTAAGTTTGACGAAAGGTAAGATTGGTTATAGGAATTGATTTTTAGGTAAATAAGTTTAAAATTTTGAAATTATGTTATGAGAAACCTGTAGAAGGGAATTAAGAACGCCAAAAAGTTATGGGTTAATCATAGGATTTTTTAAAGTAAGGATCAAACGAGATGATTTTTGAGGAAATTAATAATTAATTTAGCAAATATTGAGAAATTTGAGGACTAGTTTAGCAATAAGCGAGAATTAAATGGGTTAACATATAAGAATTTTGTCCATTTGGGCTCGAAGGAATATTTAGAACCTTGAAATATCTTGGGTTATAACGTTATAAGGAATATTAATCAAGGGTTTTTAAGGATGAATCGATATTAAGCTTGAAAATCTAAGAATTTGTCCATGTGTTTGGGATTTTAAGATTGATATATGATAAGTTGATGAACATTTTGGGTATAATATAAGGAAAGTAATATACGATAAGTATGATCATCCATCTTTTAGTATTGGGAATTGTAAGAAAAGTTGAAATTCGAGGTTATAATAGTAACATCAATAAATTATTATAGGTCTTTTTAAGTTGCAATTTGTAAAATAAGGATTTAGAAGGAAAATTTAATTGGGATCAAGGATACGTAAGGACCGTCTAGAACTTAAGTTTTATCTGAGTAGCGCAGCAGAAGCGTGGATTTTTGGGATACTAGAACTAAGTCTAAACTTTGGGTTATTAAGGATAAGCGAATTTCGAGGACGAAATTCAATTTAAGGGGGGAAGATTGTAACGTCTCAAAAATATAAAGGTCAACGCAAACCTCATGCATGCAATTATTAAATTCTCTTGTATTTTAATTAAATGTTTTAATTGCATGAATTAATTATGTTGTGCATATTTGCATGTTTAAAATATATTTTTCTACATTGTTGCATTAAAATTTATTTTTAAAAGATTATTCGAGTTGCGATCGAGGAACGGAGACCGAGGGCTGAAAAATAAAAAATGTTTTTATTAAATAATTATTTTTAATTATTTAAAAAATGGGTGGTGCTATTTCATATTTTTGAAAATAAGGGATTTTTAGGTGATTTTATACACAGGGACGTAAATTTTGTCGGTGTTGGATTTTCAACAAAAATTCGATTGTTTTGACAACCCGACTAATAAATTCACTAACTTATTTTAGCAAAACTATTTTAATATTTTAATTAAATACTAATGGACCTAATTAACCTCCTAATGGGCCTAAGCTTGATTAAAATGTAATTAACTATATATTATTCAAAAACCCACCCCAAACCCCATTCAACCCCACGCCTCAATCCCCTACAACAATCAAACTCTTCTCCCCAATTTTTTACACGACACACACACTCAATAATTTGAAAGAAAAAAGTTTGAAGGCTTCAAGGAAATTCAAGCCAAAGCCGTCGTCGCCTTTCTTCGCAAGCGTCAACGTGCGTTAAATACGCAAAGGCACGCCATATTTCTTTCTTCAAACATCTATCACACCATATTAATTATCTAAGCATATTTTGAAGGAAAGCATGGCACACAAAGTTGTTATTTTAATAACTATATGTATACGTGTTCTAAATTTGGGTTTTTTTGATTCCAAATTCATGTTATTATGTGGTTAAGGGGGCTGCCATATTAGGAGTATAATTAAGGAGGTTTACACGAAGCATTAGGTTCATAAAACTCAACCAAAACGTTGCACAAACATGTATAAAACAAGTCGAGACCGAAATCGAAACGTCTTGATCATAGGGGCTCGGTTGAGGGGAAATTTTCGCTTGGCTTGGCTGGGGCTGGACCAGGGCTGGGCTAGGGTCATGTGTGGGTCAGGAGAAGAGTCCTAGTTAAGCTAGGACTCGATAACCAGGGGTTGGGAGGAGTCCTAGCCAACATGGACTCCACCCGATCGAGAGCTTCAAGGGGATGCGCTGGTATGTGCTTGCGGAGGTTTCAGTAGTTGATGCATGGGGGAAAGGCTCGGCCAGAGGGCTTGGGCAGGGGCTAGGTTAGGTCATTAGGGTCCTAGAAGGGTGCCTTATGAGCTGGTTCAAGGGCCGGCTCGTTGGTTAGGTGGCTAGCAACAGAATCGAAAAGTTCATGTCAAGGGAAACACTCGGCCATGACAGGTTCTAGCTTGGGGCTTCGGTTTTGGAGTTGGGTTGAGTCCTAAGGGTCCTAAGGGTTCTGTAGGGTCCATAAGGGTCATGATCATGGGTCGAGCTGGGGGCTGGTGCGGCTGGATCGCTGCTGGCTCGGCCAAAACAAGGAAAACGTGAGGGAAGTATTTTGTGCGCAGGCTGCTGTTCTACTTCAGGCGGCTCGTGCGCGTGGTCCAGGTGCTTGGGCTGGGTCTGGGCATGGTCCAAGGAAGGTTAGGGTCAGATGGGCTTGGTGGTGGCTTGGATGGAAGTGTCCTAGGCTAGGTAGGAGTCCTAACACTAAAAGGAAACTCACGCACACACACTCATGAAATTGGGGCAAGTTCAGAAGGTGTTTGTGCAGGCCAGGGCTGGTGTTTCGGGCTGGGCTTGATTAGTAGGGTCCTTAGGTGGGTTAGCTCCAGTTTGGCTTGAGGTGGCTTGGGCGTGGCTCGAGTAAATTGGGAGATGGCTTGATGTGTTCGTTAAGGTGTCAATTTTGAGATTTTAAGAACAAAAATAGAATCCATGGGTCCACGGGTGTGGCTCATGACTTGGAAGGCTAGAATAAATAATAAAAATGCTATGTTTAAAATTTGGGGTCAAAATAACGAGTTTTGGATTTATCCGGGATATAATCGCGCTAATTAAAGAATTAATTGAAAGGCCTAGTTTTAAGC
Source organism: Primulina huaijiensis (assembly GCF_012295235.1). NCBI lineage: Eukaryota > Viridiplantae > Streptophyta > Magnoliopsida > Lamiales > Gesneriaceae > Primulina > Primulina huaijiensis. Next base: position 16,261,149 of record NC_133317.1, on the reverse strand, counting down.
GGAATAAAATTATGAAAAATTATATTTAATCTCAAATAATTATTAAAAGTCTAATTTTTTATTTGGGAATTTTATATTAAGGTTTGGTTTAATTCGTGATTAAAACGCAGTAATACGTCTTATTTAACGATTAATTTAAAATTCATCGAATTAAGCTAAATAAAGATATGAGAAAATTCATGTAAGCTTAAATAATTATTTGGGACATGTTAGAGTTAATGAAATTATGACAAAGTCAAAAACGTGAAATTTTACGTCAAGGGGTAAAACGGTCATTTTACACCTACAAATTAGTAAACGTCATAGCAGTGTCCTGAATGCTGTTTTATATGCTAATATGATTATTTTCAATGATTATGGATGTTTATGAATGTTTATATGTTAAAGTATGATTTTTAAATGTTCATGGATTTTTATGGTTTAATTATGGACATTTAAAAGATATGTTGCATACTTGGTTTAAAAGAAAAAAACGTTTTATGTATGTTTAAATTTTGTACAGTGATGAGAATATGAAACGTTGAATGAAGTGAAGTAATTGTGACTAATACGATGATATGTTGGAGATATCGTGAGGGTTATGGTCTCAGTGGGAGCCCGACAATCGTGTTTCCTTGGTTACGGATATGTAGATGTATACGATGATATGTTAATACATAAGGACAAGTACTGTGAGAGTATAGCTGGTGTCCCCTCCGCCCAGTACTGTGGTTACATGTAGATAAATCCATCTCCCAACACGTAGACGTAGACATAGATGAACACGAAAGTCACAATTAACGATCTGAATTCAACGAAAGAAAAAAAGAATATGTATATGTTGATGATGATATGAATATGTTGAGGATGATATGGATATGAATATGATGATATGAATATATGGATATGAATATTGATACGAATATAAATATGTTTATGTTTATGTGAAAATGTTTATGTGTAAAGTTCATGCATCATTATGAAAATGTTTTTAAATAAAGTTTATGCCTCATGAGAAGGTTATGAAAATACCTATGTTTAAAGTTTATACATCATGATGAAAATGATATTTTTAGTACAAGTATTTTTACGATGCATGTGATCTGTGTATGTAGTACTTGTTATCAAGAATATGATGTGTTGAGTCTTTAGACTCACTAGGTGTGATTGATGCATGTGATTATGACAATAATGTTTATGGAGGTCTTGATGGTTGACTTTGCTGGAATGAAGGTGCTTATAACCCGAGAACCGACGCTAGTTTTCCGCACTAGTTATGATTCATGATTTTAAGTTATGTTAAAGATATTTTTACGACTTTTATTTATGTTATGAGAGATTTTTGAGAGGTTATAGTATGTGCTATACTTTTCAAATAATGTTTTTAGGTTTGGTAAAACGTTTGACGATTTTAAGATTAAAACTATTATCCTTTGGATTTTAAATGTTAGTTGGATGTTTATTTTNGTTTTAAGAAAATAGTACCAGACATTTCATACGAAATGTTGAAGTATGTGAAGGGATGATGACTAATACGAATACAATGATATATTAATACGTAAGGCCAAGGCTCAGTTCACGGATGAGAGTGTCACTAATGTTCCCGCCGTCCAGTACTATGGTTACATGTAGATGGATCCATCGCCCCAATACGAATACGAATACGAGAATCACAATCAACGATATGGATTCAACGAATATGAATATGTATATGTTTATGATGGATATTAATATGTTGATGATGATACAAAAATGTTTAAGTTTATACATGTCATGTAATGTTATTTAACGTAAAAGTATTTTCACTGTTGAATGTGATATGTATACATATTATTTGTTATCAAGAATATGATGTGTTGAGTTTTAGACTCACTAGGTGTGATTGATGCAGGTGAATATGATAATAATGTTGAGGGAGGCCTGGATGGTTGATCTGACTGTACTGAATGTGCACATAACCCGAGGAACAGTGCTTTTTCTTCCACACTTATGTTTATGATTTAGGATTTTAAGTTTATGTTAAACATATTTTTACGACTTTTATTATGCTTTTGAGTGGTTTTTGAGAGGTTGTTAATTTTAGCATTATCGCTAAGTTAGAAGTTGAAAACGTTTTACGATTTTATGGTTTTGAATTCTTTCTTTGGATTTTCAAATATAGTCGGTTGTCTTATTTTTTTAAAAAATGGTGCAAGGTATTTTAAAGTATATATATATATGTGTGTGTGTGTGTGTGTCTATATATATANATATGTCATTCTACCGAGAGTAGTGAGTGAAAAAAAATTTGTAGTACTTTTTAAGAAAAAGGGTAGTGGACGTTGCAGTTTGTATCAAAGCAATGTTCTTGTAAAAGGTTGTGCTAGTATCAGTGCCAGGAAGCTTAGTCGTCAAGTCTCAATTCGTAAGTTTATATGCTTTATATGATTTTTATGATGATACCTGCATGAGTACATGAATTATATGTTTACGTCACATGTTTAATATCTTTATGAGAATATATGTTTTATATGCTTAAATTGTTCAAAAATGGATTAAGTATATGCTACATGATTTAAAAACGTAGATTTTAATGGCATTTATGTTTAAGTTTACATGATAAACGAATTTTTATGATTCAACTTGCATTGCTGCATAATTTTTTTTTTTGCTAAAAGATTATATGCTTTAGAATTTTTACGAATGTTACGAAATGAAATAAGAAATTATATGATTTTCATGCATGCTGGCTTTGTGGTGGAATTGGACATGTTTAAGAATTTGGTTAATGGGCCTTAGGAAAAGTTGAAAATGATTTGACCATATTGATTTTTAGGTTTTAGTACTGACGTTATACTTTTTGGGTCATAAGTTAATCGCGAAGGTTATGGACGCTTTTTGGGAAATGTAGGTTTCTAAGAAAATACTGATGATTTGTGGATACTAGTTGAGTTAATTTTTGGAAATTACACATAAGGAATAATGATTCGAAGACGGCGATGATCATTAGAAGTAAGGAAATGTATAAATTGGGGCTTTAGGTTTTGGATGAAAATATAAGATTGGTTATGAGAATTGATTTTTTGGTTAATAAGCTTAAAACTATTGAAAATTGTGTCATGGGAAACCTGTAAAAGGGAATTAAGAAATCCAAAAACTTATGGGTTAATTGTAGGATTTTCGAAATTAAGGATCAATTGGATAATTTTTGAGAAAATGAGGAATTAATTTTGCAATTGTTAAGGAATTTGGGGACTAGTTTAGCAATAAGTGAGAATTGAATGGTTTAAATGATCAAAATTTTCGATGATTTAAGCTCGAAAGAATATTTATAACCTTGGAATATCTTGGTTATAACGTTATAAGGAATTTTAATCAAGGGTATTGTAGGATGAATCAATATTAGGCTTGAAAATCTAAGCGTTAGTAGGTGTGTTTGGGATTTTAATGTTGAAATGTGATAGGTTGATGAACATCCTGGGTACAATATAAGAAAAGCAATATACGATAAGTGTGTGAAGGATCGAGTGTGCTAATGCCTTCGAAGGCATTTCGAACACTATATTCTCTAATGAGCTGCAATAGCTCGTGTTCTAAGAAAATTAACACCAATGAATTAAATCGAGTTTGGTTTAAAACAAAGATGAAGAAACTCGAAGTAATCATTCGTGAAGAAGACTGTTATTAGAAAATATTTTATCTTGTGTAAACTGAATAACTGAAAAAAAGGTAGATTAGTTTTTGCATTCATCAGTTCAGTTATGGTGGCAACTGAACTGACAGATACTTTAACTGATCGAAAAAAATTTGAAAACAGCAGTTAGTCAGTTAAATATACAAGATATAATATTTATGGATGTTCGGAGACTTCAACTGCTCCTACGTCACCCTTTCTACCTCCACGGGTAGGATCCACTAGAAGACTTTGATTTATACAACACTTTGTACAAACCCACTCAGCTAGGACTTACACTACTGTCTAAACTTAACTCCTAGCTACGACTGAAGGCAGCACCTTCCAGCCAACACTTCTTTAACGTCTATATGTCAAAGACTACATACACAAGTTTACCGTCTTTGTGCAAGATGATATTTGAGTGGTTGAGAGTGTTTGTGTGTGTGAGAACTGAACAAGGATGTTCTCACACACTGAGGGATAAAAGCTTCTATACTAAACTGATAACACGTTGAAGTGTCCCTCTAGGCTGATTGCTTCTGAAAGCTAATTTGCCATGTGCGTGTCCTTTCTTTTCTCTCTTATTCGCGTTTTATTGTTATTCTTCTTGTTGTTGTTGTTGAGTCTTCACTGATTTTCTCTTTATATAGGTGCGAAAAACTGATCGTACAGTGAGACTCATTTATTGTATCTGTTGCATCTTGAATTCGTTCTTGGACTTTGTGTCTCGACTTTTTGACTGCCTTTCTGAAACGTTTTGTCTTTAATGCTCTGATGCAACGTCCATTATTGTCCGTTGACTGGACAATGACTTTGTTGAAACGTATGCCATTTCTTTTTTGCTTTAAAAGTACTAGAATTTTTTTTGGACACAATGAAATCGGCCGAACCCTTAACCCTACATAAAAATATTTTTGCACAATTTTAAAATAAACCAACCAACTAGTATTTGAAAAATCCAAGGAATAGTTCAAAACGTAAAATCGTCTAACATTTTACAAAACCTAACAAGCAATAAATTTGAAAACTATAGCACTTACTAAACCTCTCAAAAATCTTTCAAAAGCATAAATAAGTAATGTTAAAAAAAATCTTTAACGTGAATCATAAACGTGAATCATAAGTGCGGAAAAGTAGAAGCGTTGGTCCTCGGGTTATGTGCACCTTCAGTCCAATCAGGTCAACCATCAAGACCTCCATCAAACTCACATGCATCCATCACACCTAGTGAGTCTAAAAACTCAACACGCCATAATAGGGCCTTTTGCCCTGCCTGTCGTTCTCAATGTCCCTCTGGTCTTTCTCCGTCGTCAGAACTCTCGACACGGCAATGGCATAGGTGGTAGGACCAGCAACTCTCACATCACGGCGCAAGATTGGCCGTAACCCATCAATGAAGTGCCTCAGCTTCTCCCGGGCGTCATTAGCAATTAGGGCCACAAAGTGACACCCGCTCTCAAACTTCCTGACAAACTCTGCGACGCTGCTGTCTCCCTGTCGCAAAGTCATAAACTCCCTAGTAAGGCGGGAGCGTACTTCTTCAGTGAAGTACTTGGAGTAGAAGACCTCCTTGAAACCATCCCAAGTCCGTGTTTGCAAATTCACCGACACAGATGCGCTCTCCCACCACAGTCTGGCGTCTCTTATCAGCAGGAAAGTGGCACATCTAACTCTGTCTGAATCATGCAGCTCAATGAAAGCGAAAATCACCTCGATGTACTTAATCCATCCCTCAGCTACCATCGGGTCAATAGTCCCTGAGAACTCTTTTGGGTCCATCCTTCTGAACCGCTCATAAACAGCCTCTGGTCTGGGCCTCGCACCTGTATCTACGTCAGCGTTGTTTCCCGCAAACTGTGCGAAGAATTGAATCATCATTGCAAACATGTGAGCTTACATATCTGGCGGTGAACGAGGAGGAGTGGCCCTCTCCTCATCCCGAGGCTCTCTACCCTCATCGCCTGCCCCACGCACAATCCTACGTCTAGGGGGCATACTGTTCCAACATTTACCCAACACGTAAACCTCACATGCAATAACATAATATTTATATCATAAGACGCACGTAATTCGAGCTTAAAACATGTACATGCTGAAATCATGACTTGAAGCTTACTACATGAAAGAATTTAAAATGTTAAAACTTACAGACTTGAGATGTGACTTCGTGAGCTTCTCGCAACTGGCAGTAGGCATAACCCTTTACAAGATCACCGCTCTGATACCAACTGTGACGTACCATACTTTTAACTACTTTAAATTTGCGGAAAAATAAAAATTTTCTTAAATAAATAATAAACTTTCAAATTGCGATAAAAATAATCTGCTCATCTAAAATATTTGAAATAAAACAACTACAATCAAAGTTTGCAAAAGCACTTGTTTAAACATCGTAAAGTAATCTCGTGAAAATCAGAGTATTTGATATGTGCATAAAAATTTCATAAAACGTAAGTGGTCCTCAGGTTTAGCCTCCACGCAGTCCGAGCCAGCTCACTGATCAACACCTCTCGTCTCCTCGTACTCGTCCTCACCTGCATCGATCAAGTCTAGTGAGTCTAAAGATTCAACATGTATAAACTTAGAATAACAAGTAATACATAATAAAACCACATGCATTTTAAAGTAGAACGTACATACTTGAACATGAACGTACTTACATAAACGTAGACGTGCCATCATATCGTAAAACTTTACATAAACATACTTGCATCATACATACTTGGATATACATAAACATAATCATTTTGCGTTGAGATATGTTTCAAAGCAAGTGACCTGTAACATAAATACGCCTGATCAGACTAAACCACAGTACTGGGCTGGCAGGGATGTCCACTACCACATACATAAGATCCACGGTCATACTTTATCGGGTGGATTGGTCCTTGGTCATACTTTACAGCTTTCCAATCCTGATCAAATCCGGTCATGCTTTACCGGGGTGGAAAGGTCCTCGGCCACGTTCACCGTCTTCCAAACCGGTTCATATTTGGTCACAAAACAATTAGCATACCTCAAAAACATAAAACATTTTCTTTTTGCACGTCGAACATACTTAAAAACGTCAAGGGCTATGTTGGAACGCTCTGGACATGCTGCCCTAAACAAATCAGCAAAGATTCAGGAGATCCCAATGAAGCCTGCAACCAAAACTTGAGAAAACATGAAGAACACGCACAAATTTTTACATTTTGAGCGGGTGTACGATAAAAATCATATCTCTCTCATTTCTTATTAGAAAATTACAAATTTACTGTCAAATCGAAGATAACACTAAGTACTACAAATCATATGTTGAAAAAATTTCCAGAAAACCAACCTATAAGTCGCAAAATTTGAAATAACAGAAGGTGACGGATTTTGTGACACAGAAATTTCACATCTTGAGCAGTCCCACAAAAATGATCATAACTCACTTGTTTCTTGTCCAAAAATTACAAATTTACTATAAAATTGAATGTATCAAAAATTTCTACGTTTTATATATGGAAAGTATTTCCAGAAAATCGACCAAAAATTCTCATTATTCGAAAATACAATAGACTCGTTTTTTTGAGATCCAAATTTTGATCCAAAATCGTTTCAAACATTTTTTATCAAACTTTTGCATAACATTCACATGTTTTTCATGCAATATACATCAAAATATTAACTATGACAAGATCGATGTGAAAACGAAAGAATATATATGCCTTGATTATTATACTCACGAAACGACGAATAACGAAATGAGGTATGCGAGAATTGATCCGGAACGACTTGTGGCACGTTTCTTGCTATAATCGAACGTGAGTCTACTGAAGAAAATCGAAGGGGAAAGTTCACTGACACTGATGCGCTCTCCCACCATACCCTGGCGTCCTTTGTCAACAAAATGTGGCACATCTAACTCTGTCTGCATCCTGCAGCTCCATGAAAGCGAAAATCACCTCGATGGACTTAATCCATCCTTCAGCTATCATCGGGTCAATAGTCCCCGAGAACTCATTCGGATCCATTCTCCTAAACCTTTCATAAACAGCCTCTGGCCTGGGCCTCGCCCCTGTATCCACTGCAGCCTGGTTCTCCGCAAACTGTGAGAAGAACTGAGTCATCCCTGCAAGCATCTGAGCCTGTATATCTGGGGGTGGACGAGTAGGAGTGACCCTCTCCCGATCTTGGGCTTCCCTATTCTCATCGCCTGCTTCATGCACAATCCTACGTCTGGGAGGCATACTATTCCAAAATTTACCCAACTCATAAACCCAACATGCATGAACATAATATCATAACATAAGATGCACGTAATTTGAATTTAAATATGCACATGCTAAAATCATTACTTGATGCTTACTACATGAAATAATTTAAAACCTTAAAACTTACAGACTTGAGAAGTGGCTTCGTGAGCTTCTCGCAACTGGCAGTAGGCATCACCCTTTACAAGAACACCGCTCTGATACCAACTCTAACGTACCGTACTTTTAAACTATTTTAAAATTTACGAAAAATAAAAATTTTCTTAAGTAGATAGTAATCATTCAAATTGCAATAAAGATAAACTGTTCAACCAAAATATTTTCAAGAAAAAGGTTACAAATAAAGTTTGATAGAAAATAACTTGTTCCAACAACAATAAGCAATCTCGAAAAATCAGAGTACTAAAATCGTCATGCATAAAATCTTAAAACATTGGCGGTCCTCGGGTTTAGCCTCCCACACAGTCCAAGCCGGCTCCCTGGTCCTCACCTGCATCGATCAAGTCTAGTGATTTTAAAACTCAACACGTATAAACTGGATATAACAAGTAATACGTAATAAAACACATGCATCTTTAAAGTAGAGCGTACATACTTGAAACTTGAACATAATAACATAATCATAGACGTGCCATCAACGTAAAACTTTTCATAAACATAATTGCATCATACATACTTGAATATGCATAAACTTCATCATTTTGCGTAGAGATATGTTTCAAAGCAAGTGACCCATCCATAAATGTGCCTGATCAGACTAAACCACAGTACTGGGCTAACAGGGAAAATCCACTGCCACATACATGAGATCTCCGGTCATGCTTTACCGGGTGGATTGGTCCCTGGTCATGCGTTACCGCTTTTCAATACTGATCTAAACCCGGTCATGCTTTACCGGGGTGGAGAGGTCATCGGCCACGTTCACCGACTTCCAAACCCGTTCATAATTTGGTCACAAGACATTTATCATACCTCAAAAACTTAAAAATATTTTTTTTTTGCACGTCGAACATACTTACTTGGCGTTGAGGGATTCGTTGGATCTCGCTTGGGGCCACTGCTGCACGTACTAACATGAGTTCAAACACTTATTTTTCATACTTAGACGTATTGGTCATGCTCACACCCGAAATTGACAACTTCCTTATGACGTTCTAAATCTCTCAGGACTCGACCTCGTTGAATCATCGTACTAAACCATGACATCGAACCCCAAAACAATACCTATATTTTTCCCATAATATGTAAGACACGGATCCCGTGTACACCTCCGGGTCTGGGTCCGTGTAGGCTCTGAAACTCAACCTACGGGATTAACTAAGGCACGAACCCCGTGTCAAGGTCCGGCTATGGGTCCGTGTAGGCTCTGAAATTTATCCTTCAGAAGAAACAATGGCACGGACCCCGTGTCAGGGTCCGGCTCCGGGTCCGTGTACTTACTAGAATCGTAAACCAACGGAAATCACTACACTTGTGGCTTAATCCTCATAACTCGATCCTACGAACCGTGAACCAACACCTCGAGACCCATCCTAGGATGCTATGACAATGATTCAAACTCCCATGACGCCTCAAAACAACGATGCAAACCATACAACGCAACTCAAACCGTGAACACGACATTTCGAGACCAAGATGTTTCCTACAATTTCTAATGCAATCAAATGCCTATCGACACGAAACGAAGCGCCAAAAATCATCCCAATATCATACTCACAATACTTAAACGCAGCAGCGATCACCCAACGGTTCCCAACGAAGCCTGCAACAAATAAATTTAAGAATTCATCAAGAACATATTTTCAGAAAATTGCAATTTGAACAGTCTCACGAAAACGATAATAACTTACTCGTTTATTGTCCAAAATTACGAATTTACTGTCAAATTGAAGGTATCAAAAAGTAATATGTTTTATAGGTTGAAAGTTTTTCCGGAAAATCGATCGTAAATTCGCAGTATTTAAAATGAAAGTAAATTTCGAGTTTTGAAATCCAAAAATCCTCTCAAAAGCAATCCAACCATTTTTGCTCAAACTTTGCACAACATACATGAATTTTTACACATAATAAACATAAGAACATATAATATAACAAGATCGATGCAGAAAAAAAGATTATACATGCCTTTCACTTTTGAAAATGCTTGAAACGACGATATCGAAGCGGAACAAATGCGAGTGTTGATCCGGGACGAACGTGGCAGATTTTCTTTGAAGAAAACGAACGAGAATCGCTGGAAAATACGGAGGATAGGGGCGGCTGCTACTTAAGACTTAGAACCCTAAGTTTCTCTCAAAATATGAAGTGGAACAAACCAAATGAAGTGTGTGTGTGGGTCGTGTATGGATGTGTGTAAAATTGTGTGTGCGCGTGAGTTTAGGTAATTAGGGAGAATAAAAAATTTCTTAATTACATATTTAACAAGGTAATTAAAATATTAACTCCCTACTCATCTCTAATAAAATCCCTAAATATAAAATAAAATGCACACTTGCTAAATTTTAAAAGTTTTGCAATCCTAAAATCACTAAATAAATAAATTAGGCTTTAAAAATGATAAAACTAAATAAATCATTTAAAATGCATCAATCCTAACTTAAAATAAAATAACACATTTTAAAATCGCCAAACTCGTCGTCGGTCTCTTTTCCTCGATCCCGTATCGAATAATCGCCTGAAACATGAAACTCAAGAAAAATTTTAACGTGCTTCTCATAAACATAAATATTTTAAAATAATGAAATTTCATAAATCATGCATCGTTAAACTCATTTTAAAATTAAATAAATGATTTAACAATTTAAATAAATGCATGGGTTTTACGTGTACTGAATTGGGCTCTTTACTTATTCTCCAAGAAGATGACATTCCTTGAAATGAACTTCATTGTTTAATTGAGATCATAGATATAATATATAATATAATTCTTTGCTTATCCCACAAAACAGCGCAAATTAGCTCTACTCTCCAATTTGCTTCCCACTGCCTTCTTCACATAGGCAGTACATCTCCATATTCTTAAAAAAGAATATTTGTGAAGCTTTCCCATCCATATCTCATATGAAGTTTTATCAACTGCCTTTGTATGAACTTTGTTCAACAACATTGCTTCAGACTCAGGAGCAAATCCCCAAAAGGATGGCGGCTGATGGATAAACCTACGAGGGTGCTTCAAGCACAATATTCTCAATGAGCTTCAATAGATCGTGTTGTAAGAATGTAAACACCGATGAATTAAATCAAGTTTGGTTTAAATCAAGCGGAAAATACTCGAAATAATCCTTCTTTAAGAAAGATGATTATTTTAAAAGCCTTTTAGCTTGTGTGAACTGAATAACTGAAATGAGGGGGATCATTCTTGCTTGTATCAGTTCAGTTATGGTGAGAACTGAAACGATATCAGCTCAAACTGATCAAATCAATATGAAAACAATAGTTAAACAGTTAAGCGCACAAGATATGTTTATGGATGTTCGGAGATTAAACGTCTACCGTTTTAAAAGTGCGGAAAATTTTTTTTTTTTAAAAAGCTCACATTTTGAAAATAAGCGTTTGAATATTTTGCATGCATGCAGTCCTACTTAAAATACCATTTAAAAATAATTATAAATTTTTGCCATTAAAATAAAACGGAACGTAAGCAAGTAAAGTTCTAACATCCAACCGTGAAATAATTCAGCGTAAATAAAGAAAATTATCAAATCCTCTCATGCTCATAAAATCATAAAAGTGCAGAAAACATCAAGAGGTCCTCGGGTCGTGTCACCCACCAGGTCTGCCGACTCAGAGTTCAGCACCTCTAGTCCCCTCGACATCGGACACACCTGCATCACACACGCCTAGTGAGTCTAAAGACTCAACACACCTGTACAAAAAATAGCAAATACCTATACGTAGCAGTCAACAGTGAAAAATATCATACTCAACAAATCTTTCATGAACTTTAAAAGCTTAATTTAAAGGTGTCAAAACAGTTCATCTTAATCATCATTCATCATTTCCATTGGTGAATTCAGTTAATTAGAGGTGACTATCGTACATCATCATTTACGATGAATCCATCATACATAGAATCGCGGTACCCGGCGGCTATCGGACACCAGGGACAGGATTACCCATCCACTGTGCCTAGGCCTCATCATCATCGTTTAGATATACGTCTTATGCATTTACATATATTTCGATAGTCATAAATAAATTCTCATCATTCAAAACATCATCATTTACATCACTTATAAAAATGATGCACCAATGCAATTTTCTTTAAATCCAAGCAAGCAACGTATACTTTCATAAAATCTTAAAAATCGTGATCATGCTGCATAATCATTTAAAATATAGTAAATTTGTGCTCAGGGCGCTGCCATGACCAAGATCTCACCACGGGTGCAAAATGACCATTTTGCCCCTGAAAACCCAAAAGTTACCGTTTTACCCCTGGACCTCTAACCCGAATCTTACCAAACTCCTTAAAATGTCCCAAAACATATTTAAAATCATTATTAGACGTAAACTCGAGCCCAATACCAAACTTAATCGATTCGTTTTAAAACTTGGATCGGGGTCCGGTTTTAACCCGAATCGACTCGAAACTTAACCAAATTTTTCCCAAATGTTTACCACACCTAATAAACATCTAAAAGGCTCGAAAAACCTTAAAACCAGACCTCTAAGCTCTTCGGACAACTCTTGGAAAGCTGCTGGATTTTTTTTGTCACAACCTAGGAACAAACCCTCACTCCCTCCACTTGAGAATTCTCGTCCCTAGCTCGCACCCAAGCGACTCAGCAACAAACCAGCCCACCCAGGACCAAGACTATGCTATACTGAACCCACTAGAAACATGGTTATAGCCCCATGCACGCTGGGCATCCCGATCGATCGCTAGACTCCAAGGCACCCAACTCGCGGCTACTTCCTACTTCTCGATCAACCGTGCTTGGGGTTGGCTCCAGCACGTGCTGAGCCTGTCTAAGCCTTGTCTAAGACCCATCAGGATCTGGTCTAAGGCTCGGCTATGTCCGTGCGTGCCTAACCGACCCCTGCACTCTAATTATCCCAAGACCCGAGCCATCCCCTTGAAACATTACTCTCGGCCCTTCCTTTTGCAGCTATCAGCAAAAGTTCTAAACCCCAAGACAACCCCTGGACACCACTTACAGTCCTTAGCATCAAGAACTAGCAGCCCTTGCACAAAAATACAGAAAGAACGTGAATAACAAACATGGATTGCAAGAAAAGTACATGAAACTCGAAATCTCTCATGCACATGATGGGATCGAAAGTTTTCATGCAAGAAACCATTCAGCAGCATATAAAATGAGTGTGATGCAGAAAAAAAATGATACAATGCGTGCTTGGTATATATATATTTTTCAAGAAAACCGAAGAACGAGCGTCGGGAATCAAGCCGGATAATTTTCCTTGAGCGAATTCACTTGGCCGAAGCCTCCTTGAAGAAGTTTTGCTGAAACCAAGAGGGTTTGATAGGGAGAAGGGGAGGTGTTAGTTGAGTGTGAAAAATTTTAGGTTTAAGGTGTGGTTAAATAATAATTAGTTTGTTACATAATAGGTAATGGGCCCTAAGTTAAAATTAAAAGTTTAAAAAAATGAGTTTTAAGCCCAACAAGCTTAAAATTAGGCCCATTAAGTCTAAACACCATCCCGAAAAATATGTCATTTTGGTAATTTCTTGAAAATATTAGCCGAACCCTCAAAAGTCTCCCGATTCGATAAAATTTGCGTACCGCTGAAAAATATGCTCTGGCGGGTAAAAATACCTAACAAAGGCTATTTTTTGAAAAATACATTTAAAACACCTTATAATAATTAATAAAAATTAATTATGTAATTAAAATAATTTTCCTAATAATTCTATGGTCTCCGTTCTTCGTTCGAGTGTGAAATACCCAGCATTTCAATACGCTATATTTTCTGTGTATATGTGAGTGATGGTGTGTGTGTGTGTGTGAGAACTGATCTATGAATACAACACGAAAGTGTTCTCAGACACTGAGAATTTTGCTTCTAAACTAAGCTGATGGCATTCCCTATTTTTCTCTTCTTTTGTGATCTTCACACACACTTTGTTGATGGTATTGATCTTGCATTTATAGAGTCTATGTGACCGTTCATCAAGACTCATCAAATATGTACGTTGCAGTTTGAATCCGTTCATCAATATTTGTGTCTTGTCCTTTCTGACAGTCATTTTGGAACTTCTCGACTTTAAGCTCTGCTACAACGTTCATTATTGTCCTTTGACTGGACAATTTCTTTCCATAATGCGTACAGCTGGATTCCACTTAAATAAGCTTGTATTGTTCTGCAAACTGGTCGGATCCTAACTGATGCTCTGAATTGGTCAGCTGAACTTGTCTTGAACTGGTCTGGTGAAATCAGTTGGCTCGTCAACTGAACTGATTTCACTAATTCATTTGAACTGGTCAGCTGGGCTCTTCATCAGTTGAATTCTTCATCAGCTGGCCGGGATTCTAAAGGTCTTCTTCTGAACCACCTATCAGCTGAACAATCAGTTAAACTGGTCTCTGATATATCAGTTGGACTGGTTCAGTTTGGTCAATCAGTTGGCACTTTCAGTTTGCGTCTTGATAGCTTCAGTTTTGGTTCGGTAGATTTCTGCGCACTTAGGTAAATTCTTGTGAAACAAAATAACAAGTTTTGTTAACATCAAAATCAAGATTGCGAATATGAAATGTTCCAACAGCAGCAATTCAGTGAATCTCATAATAATCGAATCATGTCCATCAATGTCTTATTACGACGTTCTGACATATAATTCAACTGGAGTGTTGTAGGTGGGTCCACTATGAGAGAATCTTATTTTCCTTAAGGTAGTATTGAAATTTAGTACTTAAAATATTCTCTACCTTGATTAGATCGCAATTTTTTAATATTATTTCCTAATAGTTTATCTACTTAAGCTCCGAGTTCTTTGAACTTTTCAAAATTGTATTTCATTAAATACATATACCCATAACTCGAGAAATCATCAGTAAAGTTAATGAACGAAGATTGCCAATATCTCGTGTTAACAATTCGCGATCTACACACATCTGTATAGATCAAATCCAGTAAATCATGTGTACGCTCCAATATCCCTAGGAAATGTGTTTTGGTCATCTTTTTTTTAGACACGACTCACATGTTTCAAGAGAGTTTATGTCTAACATGTCAAACATGCCCTCTCCCACTAAGTTGTCCATTTATTTTTGGAAAATAGGTCCTAGCCAGCATGTTGCAAGTGTGCATTATTTTGACTATCTTTTTTCTTTTATTTGTTGTTGAAATCATATTCACTTGTACATCATTAATTGGAATATATTTAATTTTTATGTTATAAAGATCGTTTTGTAATTCGTATGTTCCAATTAAACATTAATTCTTGTAAATATTTCAAATATCTTTAGCAAATAAACAAAAAAATTCATAATTATCAAGCATAGAAATGAAAACAATGTTTTTAACTAAGTCATAAACATATAAAAAAATATCTCAAAAGTAACCTAAAGTGATTGCTTAATAATTAGTAAACATCTCATATGGTCTTCATAGCAACCCTTGCTCAATTGTCTATCCTTAGGAAGGTCTCACTATACCTTTTTCTTGTACTTCTGTTTATCACCCGGAAATCATTGCATAGATGAAGACCACATCAAGTATCTAATACCTAAGATGTTGAATTAATTGAGATATTTACTTCAACATAAAACATACCCTTTCCAGAACTTATATGTGCTAGATATTCCTTGCGGTTGCACTTCCAGTGTCCATGCTTCTTGCTGTAGAAGCAAACATCTTCTATCTTTTCGGGCTTTGAAGGCCCTTTAGAAGTGTTTGGAGCTTGCTTCTTGGTGGGTTTGTGTTTCTTGGATGGAGAATAACGTTTCTTTCCCTTCCCTCGTTTGTCTTTCTTCATCCCAGATGAGGAGCTCACTAAGAAAACATGTTTTTCATTTTTTATGGTGGCTTCATATGTGGTAAGCATATTGACTAACTTCTCAAGGGTAACCTCTAGCTTGTTCATATTGAAGTTCAACACAAACCCATAAAACTAGGATGACAAAGATAGTAGCAGAATGTCTGTGGCAAATTCCTTTGGAATGACAAGTTTCAGACCCCCTAACTTTTCAGTGAGCTCAATCATCCTCACACCATGCTCATGGACTGAGACCCCTTTTCACGGGCGTGATGTTATGAGTTTTTTGATAGTAGCATGTGATAGGATCGATTAATTGGTGAAAGAGTATTTAGAAGGGGGGTTGAATAAACATTTAACGATTTTCACAACCTTTTCAATTATTGAGTAAGTTTAGTGACAAACTGAAGTTCGAAATCTTGTCAGTCAATATCAATCAGTTAACAATAAAGTGCGGAATAAACTGACTGATAGAAAGAACAAAAACTGAAGTAATAACACACAAGATTTTATGGATGTTCGGAGATTTCAAACACGCATACGTCACCTCTTCTATCACGAAGATATGATATTCACTAAAAGATTTTGATCGATACAAACAGTTGTACAGACCCACTTCAGTTGGACTTAACAATGACAAACTGAAACTCTTAGTTACAACACAATTTACAGTTCACGACTGGATTTGAAATAACTTAACACGACTGATTACAATAATATCAGTTTGTGCTTGCAAGCTCAAAGTATAGCCTTAAATGCTATGGATGAATACAATATGCGTGAGATTTGAAATATTTCAGCAGAGTAACAGCTCAGTTAAGAGTTTTTCAAGAGACGAGTTGAGAGTAGTTCAGTTCGAAGTTGTTGGAGATCCTTCTCAGCTGTTCTTCCTCTGCTATTTATAGGCTTTGCCTCCAACAGTAATATTGAATGCGATTTGAGCTTTTCTATCTGTTGTTTGCCACATCAACATTCTTCTGACTGTCGTACACTACTGTTTTTTGAAATGCGGCGATCCCACTATTAGTTGCAGTCTTCTTTTGTACTATCTGTCGGTTGAATGTTCTTTTCTTTAACTGATGACGTGTACAGCTGAAAGATAAGCTTATAAGCAATAGCTGATAAGCTCACAACTGTTTGTAGCAACTGATCAGTCAGTTGTCTGCGTGGTTCATGAAACATTTGCTACTCGTTTTCTTAAAACGTGCTAGAAATTTTTTTTTCTTACTAAATCGGCCGAATACATATATATGTACTTTAAAAATACCTTGTACCATTTTAAAAATAAACAATCGACTAACATTTAAAAATCAATAAAAAATAGTTCAAATCGTAAAATCATCAACGTTTTACCAAACGTAAAAACATTATTTGAAAAGTATATCCCATACTATAACCTCTCAAAAATCTCTCATAACATAAATAAAAATCATAGAATATCTTTAACATAACTTAAAATCATAAATCATAACTAGTGCGGAAAACTAGCATCGGTCCTCGGGTTATGTTCACCTTCAGCCCAGCAAAATCAACCATCAAACCTCCCTTAACATTATTATCATAATCACCTGCATCAATCACACCTAGTGAGTCTAAAGACTCAACACCATAATCTTGATAAAAAGTATTACATATACAGATCACATACAACAGAGAAAATATTTGTACTTAAAATATCGTTTTCATGAAGATGCATAAACTTCAAACAAGAACATTTTGGTAAACATTTTCATAAAGATGCATGAACTTTAAGCAAAAACATTTTCATATTGATGCATCAAATTTAAACGTAAAAAATCCCATAAACTTTTTTCCGTAAACATTTTCATATCATCATAAACATATTCATATTCATATCCATATCCATATTCGTATCAACATATTCATATTCATATTCCTTTCGTTTAATTCAGATCGGTAACTGTGACTCGTATTTGTATTGGGTGATGGATCCATCTATAAAATAAACCACAGTACTGGGCGGCGGAGACATCAGCGACACTCTCACCCGTCAACTAAGCCTTGGCCAACGTATTAACATATCATCATATTCGTATTCGTATTCGTATCAATGGAAATACGATCATCGGGTTCCCACAGGGACCTTCACCCTCACGATATCTCCAACGTATTTAGTCACAATTACTTCACTTCCTTCAACGTTTCGTATTCTCATCACTTAATAAAAATTAAACATGCATATAACGTGAAACGTCTGCTATTCTTATTGCTTAAAAAGTACTAAAATTTTTTTTAACCATACTATTTTGGCCGAATTACTTGCCTACATTTATAAAATATTTTTGTACCATTTTAAAAATAAACCAACCAACTAGTATTTGAAAATCAAATGAAATAGTCAAAACATGAAATCGTCAAATGTTTTATCAAACCTAAAAAGCAATAAATTTGAAAAGTATAGCCCATACAAAACCTCTCAAAAATCTCTCAAAAGCATAAATAAAGAGTCGTAAAAATCTTTAACATAATCATAAACGTAAATCATAAGTGCGGAAAAATAGAAGCGCTGGTCCTCGGGTCATGTGCACCTTCAGTCCAGTCAGGTCAAACATCAAGACCTCAACAAAACTCACATGCGTCCATCACACCTAGTGAGTCTAAAGAATCAACACACCATAATCTTTATAACAAATAATACGTATAAAATCACAAGCAAAAATGAAAATACTTTTACGTAAAAATAACATTTTCAAGACTTGCATAACATAAACCTCAACCTTTTTCCTTTAACTCATTCATAACATGTATCCTTTCATCATGATCATAAACATTTTACTTTTTATTGAATTCAGATCGGTAATTGTGACTTTTTTCATCCTCAAAAGTCGATGGATCCATCTATATGTAACCACAGTACTGTGCGGCGGGGACATCAGCGACGCTCTCTCGTCAACTGAGCCTTGGCCTATCCTCATCGAATGGAAATATGATCTTCGGACTCTCTTTGAGGCCTTCTCCCATAAATTGGCTCCCTCTGGGACCTTTTCTGTCACGATATCCCCACTCTTATCTTCATATCCTCAATAGTCACAATTACTTCACTTCCTTCAATGTTTTATATTTTCATCACTTTATAAAAATTTTGCATTTAGCATCCTTTTTTCCTTTTAAAAACAAACATGCAATATATCCTTTTAACTTTATCGTTTCATCATAAATTTCATAAATGAATCATAAAATTCCATAAACCTTTAACATAACCATTTTAGCATATAAAAATCCTTAAACATTTAAAATAATCATAATAGCATTTAAAACAGCGTTCAGAGCACTGACATGACGTTTACTAATTTTCGGGTATAAAATTACCGTTTTACGCCTAGACGTAAAATTTCACGTTTTTTACTTTTTCTTAATTTCTTTGACTCTAACATGTCCCAAACAATTATTTAAGCATAAATTAATTTTCTCATAATTTTATTTAGCTTAAATATTAGGCTTTTTAATTAATCCTTAATTATTCGTTTTTTTAAGGCGTTTTAATCCCGAATAATTTAAAAATTTAATATAAAATTCCTAAATTTAAAACTTAGATATTTTATATTATTTTAGCCCTCGTGAAACACGACTCGACCCCCCGTGAGCCGTGTTTCAAATTAATTTCCCAAAACAAAACCCTAAGTCCACGCCCTAAGCCATACCCAAGCCACCTACACGTTTCCCTTGAGCCAAGCTCGAGCCATGCTGGACCAACTTCGAGCCTCACTTCCCGTATACCCTACTGGACCCCAAGATTCAACCCACTTGACCCCTAGCTCGAAACCGAAGCCACACTCCCAAGCGCAAGCAGCGGCCGAGAGTCCTCAAGTTCATGGACTCCACTTTCGTGTGCCTAGGAACTAACCAACGAGCCCAGCCCCTGAACCAGCCTCCCAATCACCCTCCTAGGACCCTAACCCATTGACCTAGCCAGTCAAAACCCTCTGGCCATGCCCCTTAGTCCCTTGCGCGGCTGTTATTGTGAAGCGAACATGCGTTGGCCGCTTGGGTTGGAGCTAGGACTACTTCTCACCCCTGGTGGTCGAGTCCTAGCATGGATAGGATTCCTTCCCTGACCCCTCATGTGACTCTAGACTCCCCTGGTCCAAACCGTGCCCAGCCATGCCTCCAAAAGAACTCGACCCGAGCCCTTCCTTTGTGCCCAGCCGCGGATGGTTCCAGCTTGGTTCAGTTCTTGTTACTACGTTTGTGCGTGTGTTATAGGGCCCTAACACTTGTATAAAACTCCCCTGATCATGTCCTAATCATGGTAGCCTCTAGAGCGACATTAAAACATGAATTTGGAACATATAGTCATGAGTTTTTCACATGTATAAGCAATATTTTGAAATAATCATAAGAACCTCATGCTTTTCATACAAACGTTATTTAAAACGATAGTACGATGTGATATGTGAGAAAAAGAGATGTATGGCGTGCCTTTGTGTTTTAAACGAACGATTGTATGTTGACGATGAAGAACGACGACAAGGAGGGCCTAGTCTTGAATTCCCTTGAAAGCTGTCGAATTTTCTCTACTAAATATTGTGTGTGTGTGTTGTGAATTGCTTGGCGAGGGTTTGGGAGAGAATTCTGAAAGTGGTGTGTTTTTAACGTGAGTGGGGGAAGGGTTATGGTAGGTTATGGGTTTAATTGTACTTTAAATACTTAATTATTCTACTAACAAGGCTTAGGCCCATTAAGGGTTTTAATGAGGCCCATTAGTCTTTAATTAAATTATAAAAATTATTTGTTTAAATAAGTTTGTGAATTTATTAGCCGATTTGCCAAAACGTTCGAGTTTTTGTTGAAAAACCAATACCGATAAAATTTACGTCTTGGCGTATAAAATCACCTCAAAACCCCTTATTTTCAAAAATATTAAAAAGCATCAATCATATTTTAAATAATTAAAAACAATTATTTAATAAAACAAGTCTCTATTTTTCAGCCATCGGTCTCCGTTCCTCGATCGCAACTTGAATAACCCTTAAAAATATATTTTAATGCATTTATTTAGAAAAAATACTAAAGCATCATGTAAACATGTCACATAATCATTTAGCAATTAAAATCATTTAATTACTCATTTTTCATATTTCCTAGTGAAACGTCTGCTACTTGTTTTGCTAGAAATTTTTTTTTTAAACCTTACCGTTCGGCCGAATTACTTCAATATTTTTATAAAATATTTTGCTTCATTTTAAAATAATAACTCCAGCTAGTATTTGAAAATAAAAGAAATAGTCAAATCGTCTAACATTGTAGAACCCGTAAATTAGACTACGTATAAGCCATGCATAATTCTAGTATTTTAAATTAAAATGATTTTTATTGCATGAGTATTTAAATTCTTTAAATTTATTTATTTTACGTAGTAGTTTTATTTGTCACCTTTTCAGTTAAATAAGTGAGGCCGGACTGGAGATGAAGAATTGAGATAAGTTAATAAAGACTTATTTAGGAAGTGGTAATTTAGCATGTTTATTTCATTAAATTGTGTTTAATTATTTTTATGCATTTTATGCATAATTCATGCATGATAGGATTTAATTCATGAAATTTTAAAAGTTCACGCATTAGGGTGTCTAGGTGCATTTCACGTTCGAACGAAGATCGGAGACCGGGGAATTTTTCAGGAAAATTATTTTATTACGTGATTTATTTTTATAAATTAATTTACAGTGTTTTTAAGTGTAATTTTCAAGAATGAGAATTTTTGGGTATTTTTACCAGCAGGATTTTTATTTTTTAACGGTACGTGGATTTTATCGAATCGGATAACTTTTTAAGGGTTTGGCTAATATTTTCAAAATCTTTCCAACACGAAATATTTTTCGGCAGTGCGTTTGGACTTAATAGGCCTACTTCTAAGCTCGTTGGGCTTAAAATCCTTTTAAACTCTTAATTATCAAAATTTGGCCCATTAATAGATTGTTAGCTATTTATTTATTGGCTAATTATCATCTTAACCTAAAACCTAATTTTAATTCCCCACTCAGCCGACAACCATTCCCTCCCCTCGATTTCTTCACCAGAGCAGCTGAGCACCATTCTTCTTGGCGTTGGGTGCAAATAAAATCTCTCGGGTTCCCCTTGCATTGTGCTCGTCATTCCACCAAGGCACGCTTGTATTTTATTTTCCCTTCATACACGTCATAAATATGCTGATTTTAATATATTTGTATGGGAATTCTTCGATCCACATCATGCTTGCAGTTTAGGAGAGTTTGACATGAAAAACATTCGGTTCTTGCATGATGCTCACGTTTTGTTTTATATTGTGCAAGGGGCTGCGGTTTTTGGTTGTTATGGGGCTGTACATGGTGACAAGGGTTGTCTTGGGGTTTAGAATTGTTGCTGGTGGTTTCAGGTTGAAGAGCCGAGGGGAGTGTTTATTTGGGATGGCTCGGTTCTTGGGGTAAATAGCGGGTAGGGATCAGCTAGCAACACAGGGACCTAGCCGAGTCTTAGACCAGACCCTGGTGGGTCTGAGACAAGGTTTGGAAGGGTTCAGTACGAGCAGGAAAGGGACTCAAGCGCAGCTGGTCGAGAGAGTAGGAAATTATTCGTGAATTGGGTTTCCTTGGAGTCTAGCGAGAAGCGGTGAGTTCCAGTAGGCATGGGCTGATTTTCATGGGTTCAGTAGGTTTGTGAAAGTCCTAGGATGGTCTAAGAAAGGTTGGTTGGTGGCTAGAACCATCGGCTATGGTGTAGGGATGGTAATTGCGTGCTAGGGTCTCGGCAAATGTTGAGTATTGACTGCTGGATTTTTCCAGCTGCTGTCCAAGGTTTGTTCGAGGGCCTAATGGAATGGTTTTGGGGAAATTAAGGTCTTTTAAGAGTTTATAAGGTGTGGTAAAATTTGGAAAAGTTTTGGTTAAATTTCGGTTCGATTCGGGTTAAAATCGGGACCCCGGTCCCAGTTTTAAAACAATTCGGTTAAGTTATGAAATGAGCTAGAATTTACGTCTATGAATGCTTTTAAAAATATTTTTTGACATTTTAAGGAGTTTGGTAAGCTTCGGGTCAATTTTAGAGGTCTAGGGGTGAAACGATAATATTTGGGTTTCCAGGGGCAAAATAGTCATTTTGCACACGGGGTGAGATTTTGGTCCTCGCAGCGCCCTGAGCACAAATCATAATATTTTTAAATGTTCATGCATCACATTTGCGATTTTTATGCCATTATAATAATTATGGTGCATGCTTGGTTTAAAGGAATTAAGAGAGAAAAGGAAGAACGTGAAGAGCACTCCGCCTCCGCCGCGCCGCGTCGTTATTTCGTTTGTTTTGTGTCAAAACAAACCAAGGCATGTTTATATCTTCTTTCACTCTTCAATCAAGCCATATAGATATTTTTAAATATCGCAAGTACATGATTTTATTGCAAGAAGATCGAAATTGTTCATATTTAATTATGTTAGTTAATTATATTACGTGCAAATATTCATTTTGAGATTTATGCGATATTGCTTGTGGTCACTTTACTATCATGTTTAAGTCCGGTCGCCAGTTACCGGTCAGTTCAGTTGTTTCACCCAGTATACTGTGGCAGTAGTCTGATCAGAAATATATTATTAAGTTCGGTCGCCAGTTACCGGCCCGGTCGCCAGTTACTGGTCAGTTCAGTTCAGCTCAGTTCAGGGACCACTTGCGTAGACCATAATCTCACCAGAAAATTATTACAAGTTATTTCATTACAGGGCTCCAAGGAGCAAACACTTTCACTATGATATTTTCAATTCAGTTATGCACGTACTATAATTACCATTGAAATGATATTTTAAGTTACACCTCATTACAGGATACTTTCACTTGCATGCGACTTTATTATTTATTTACTTGTTATTTACGATAGATGCATGCTGAGTCTTTAGGCTCACTAGACTTGATTGTTGTAGGTACTGATGATGTCGGGACCGAGGGCGGGGATCAGTGAGCCAGCTCGAGTCGGCAGTAGTGGGACCCGAGACCTCACTTTTCAGCATTTATTATTGTTATCGTTCAAACATTTTTATCTACCGTTGGATAAAATTTTTACAGTTATTTTTACAACATTAATTTCTTCCGCTGCTATTTTTAAACATGATACATTATTTAACAGTTTATTTTATGAACTGAATATTTCATTTAGTTTAAAAAGAAAATTTTTTAATTTTTCCGCAAATTTTCAAGTAAGGATTTCTAGGCCTTTACAAACATCTTACCAAACCTAAAAAGCAATAATTTGAAAAGTGTCGCCCATACTAAACCTCTCAAAAATCTCTCAAAAAGCATAAATAAATTGTCTTAAAATCTTTAACGTAAATCATAAACTTGAATGCGGAAAGTAGAAGCGCTTGTCCTCGGGTCATGTGCACCTTCAGTCCAGTCAAATCAGGCATCCAAGCCTCCCTCAACATTATTATCATACTCACCTATATCAATCACACCTAGTGATTCTAAAGACTCAACACATCATATTCTTGATACCAAATAATACATATAAAACCACAAGCAACAGTGAAAAATACTTTAACGTAAAAAACAATTTTCATGACATGCATAAACTTCACACATAAACATTTTCGTAAACATTTTCATATCATCTTCAACGTATTCATATACATATTCTCATCAACATATACGTATTCTTTTTTCCTTTTCGTTGAATTCAGATCGTTAATTGTGATTTTCGTGTTCATCTACGTCTACGTGTTGGGCGATGGATCCATCTACATGTAACCACAATACTTGGCGGCAGGGACATCAGCAACACTCTCACTAGTCAACTGAGCCTTGGCCTTACGTATTAACATATCATCGTATACATATCTGTATCCAAGGAAACACGATCGTCGGGCTCCCTCGTATTAGTCACAATTACTTCCCTTCCTTCAACGTTTCATATTTTCATTACTTTATAAAATTTAAACATGCATATAACGTTTTTCTTTTAAACCAAGCATGCACATGTCTTTTAAATGTCCCCGTTAAATCATAAAATTCATAAACATTTTTGAAAATAACATTTTTAACGTATACATATCCATGAACATTTAAAATAATCATATTAACATATAAAACAACAATCAGAGCACTGTCATGACGTTTACTAATTTCCAGGTGTAAAATTATCGTTTTACCCCTAGACGTAAAATTTTCTGTTTTTTACATTTTCTTAATTTCATGAACTCTAACATGTCCCAAATAATTATTTAAACCTAAAATAAAATTCCCATAATTTTATTTAGCTTAAATACTAGGCTTTTTAATTAATTTATAATTAATCGTTTTGAAGGTGTTTTAATCCCGAAAAATTTCAAACTTTAATATAAAATTTCTAAATTCAAAACTTAGACTTTTTATATTATTTTAGCCCTAGTGAACCACGACTCGACCCCTCTGAGTCGTGTTTTGAATTTATTTTGTCAAAGGAAACCCCAAACCTTCGAACCAACCTCATCGAGCCATCTAGCTTATTCATCGAGCCAAGCTCGGACCACGCCGAGCCGAACCCTGACCAGAACCTCCAAGAACCCTCTTGGACCCTTGGACCCAACCGACTTGACCCCTAGCTCGAAACCGAAGTCCCTAACCTAGCAACCAAACCAGCCGAGACTCTTCCTAGCTTAGGACTCTTCGAACTCGCCTCTAGGACTTAGCCACTGGACCAGCCCCTGAACCTGACCCATTTGCACCATCCTAGGACCCTAGTGTCTTGATCTATCGCAGCCCAGAACCCCCAAGGCCGAGCTCCTTGCCCTGCGCACAGCTGCAAGTGCGAGCGATCCCCATGCGATTCTCGGGTGGGATTCCTAGCAAGCTAGGACTCCTTCCCCTACCCTTGACGCGAATCCTAGCATGGCTAGGACTCTCACCCTGGCTCGGACATGACCTTGGCTAGCCCTGGTCCTAGTCGTGCCATGCCATGCCAAGCCTTGTGATAAAAATAAAAATTGTACATTAATTAAATGTTTTATAATATAAACTTATAGTTTTTGTTTTATTAAATGTTTAAATATTATATGTTTTATAATAAATTGTATAAAAAATAAATTTTTGTGTAATTATAAGTTTTACTATTTTTACAGGTTCGATAAAACAAGAATAAACTTGGCGTTGCAAATGGGATTAAGATGATTCTTGGACCTGCAGAAAGTTGATGATAATAACTACAATATTGGTGACAAGCATGAGATAAAAATCTTCTCACAATTGGGATCAAATTAAGCAACAAACAAAGTTACCAAAGGAGTGGTAGTTTTACCATGCTCTAGTATTTTGACCACATCTCTCAAACTACTTGGTCAAATGGTTAAAATAAAATACCACAATTCAAACAACTCAATTATCCACATGTTTTATTTTATGTGGAGAAGCAAAATTGGATGGGAAGATTTTCAAAAGTGATGTGTATTAAAATATAATTTCTTGGAACACCAATGAATACTTATGTGTAAAAAAATAATATTTTATTTGTGGTTGTCTCCCCAAATTTGGCTATAAATAGGGGTGCATTGTAATGAATTGAGATATCCCTCATTCTATGAACAAACCTTTGAGTTCATAATATTTATCTCTTTATATTTCTTTTATTTCATTATTTAAAAATAATTAGCATGTTAATTTCATATTCAAAGTTTTATACTTTGAATAATGAGTAGCTAACTTCCCAAGGTTGAGATGAAAAGGTGAAGCTCTTGGTATGATAATAAGGTTATTAAAAGGTAATAATCTATGTTTTATATTATTTAATCATTATTTATTGTTTATGTTATATTTATTTCTTTAAGCATTTTTATACCCTACTTATAAGTGGGAGTTTTGATTTATTGTTGCTATATGTTACACTAAATTCTTGGTACCATTTAAATGTTTGTTTGGTTTTACCAACCATTTAAAGTGGATGCCTTGATTTATTATATATCAATATATCATATTATTAATTTCTTGGTACCATTTAAATGTTAGTTTGGTTTTACCAACCATTTAAAGTGGGAACCTTGATTTAGTGTTTACAAATATATATAGCACAATAAATACTTGACAACATTTATAAGTTTTGATATATATTTTATACTTATAAGAAAATAGTATATAACATAATATAAATATGATTATTTAATATATTGGAACCATTTTATTAAGTGGATTTCAATAATGTTCATTAATGTTAACTTTATTAAAATATCAAGAGTGGATCCTCTAATCTCAACTACTTAAATTAAAATTTGAACAATTAAAAATTACCAATTAAAGATTCAAACAATTAAAAGAAAAACAAAAACAAAAACAAAAACAAAAAGACATTGTAGTGGACTTGTAATTACCGTAGCTTCCCTGTGGATACGATATCGGACTCACCGAATTATACTACTTGCGGACAACCTGCTATTGGGAGTGCAACAATCAAAGTCACAACAAGTTTTTGGCGCCGTTGCCGGGGAAGTATAATTTAATTTCAAGTCTATTTAATTTTCTTTCTTTGAATTTTTT
>NC_133317.1:16215401-16233836 GCF_012295235.1 Primulina huaijiensis | reverse complement strand
ATCACATGAATCCTACACGTACTAGTGCACCTTCATGTCTAGTTTTTCCCCCTGATGCATCTCATTTCAATTTTAAGCCTAGTATTATCCAAATTTTACCCAACTTTCATGGCTTAGATTCTGAAAATCCATACATGCATTTACGAGAATTTGAAGAAGTGTGCAACACATATAATGATCTAAATTGTAGCATGGACACCGTTCGACTTAAGATTTTTGCCTTTTTCTTTAAAAGATAAAGCTAAAACTTGGCTACAAAATCTTATATCGGGATCCATTCGAACTTGGGATGAATTGCAACAACAATTTTTGAAAAAGTTTTTTCCATCTCATAGAAAAAATTCTTTCAAAAGGCAAATCATCACTTTCACTCAAAAACAAGGAGAAACTTTTTATCAGTGTTGGGATAGATATAAAGAATTGCTTAATCTTTGTCCACATCATGGTTTTGAAATTTGGAAAGTTGTTTCTCAATTTTATGAAGGCTTAACACCTAAAGATAGGCAAAAGGTTGAACTTATGTGTAATAGAACATTTGAAGATAAAGATCCAAACGAGGCAATTGAGTATCTCGATTCATTAGCTGAAAATGCTCAAAATTGGGACACTATAGGTACAATCGAACCATCAAACAAGATTCAATCTCCCACATCTGGTGGAGGTATGAATACCCTCAAAGATGAACATGATCTGCAAACTAGATTTATCTCTTTGGCAAGAAAAGTTGAAGCACTTGAATTGAAAAAGAATGGTCTTTTAAAGAATATCTCCATGAACAAGCCAATGTTTTGAACAATTTCAAAAAGCCAAATTTTGAACCATTTTCTCAAAATTACAATCCATGTTGACGAAATCATCCAAATTTTAGTTGGAGGAATGATAATGCTGCACAATTTTCACAACCACATTTCCAAAATCAACAAAATTTTCAAAATTATGCACCTTATGTTCCTCCAACTAAAAGGAACTTGGAAGATATATTGAATTCTTTCATTGCAAAGTAAGAGTCTATCAATACTCAAACTGCTCAAACCATGACAGATTTTAAAGATACTCTTGCTAAATTTGCATCTGCACTTAATGTTCATGAAAAAGGTAAGTTTCCTTCACAACCACAGCCTAATCCCAAGGATCATCATTCACAAATCGGAACTTCTGGAACTCAACCGATGGATCAGGTAAAATCTGTTATTACCCTTTACAGTGGTAAGGTAGTGGAAAAATCTATTCTTGAACCTTGTGAAAATGATGATAAATCAACTCTAAAGGGTAAGGAAGTGGAACCCATAACTTGCGAAGAAGAGGATCAATAGAGAGTGCCACCACCATTCCCTCATGTATTGAAAAATACAAATAAATCAAATTTGAATTCTGATATATATGATATTTTTAAACAAGTAAAAGTTAATATTCCTTTATTAGATGCAATAAAGCAGGTACCATCATATGCCAAATTTTTGAAAGACTTGTGCACCATGAAAAGAAAATTGAATGTGAAAAAGAAATCATTTTTAGCCGAACAAGTAAGTGCAATTATTCAAAATAATAATAATTTGAAATACAAAGACCCTGGTTGTCCTACTATTTCATGTATTATTGGAGAACGAAATATTAAAAAAGCCTTGCTTGATCTTGGAGCTAGTGTGAATTTACTTCCATATTCAGTTTATCAAGAACTCAATCTAGGTGAGTTAAAACCTACTTCGGTAACACTTTTACTTGCCGATAGATCTGTTAAAGTGCCAAGAGGTATGGTAGAAGACGTGTTGGTCCAAGTTGATAACTTTGTATATCCTGTCGATTTCATAGTTTTAGATACACAACCTATCGAAGCTTGTAATGCAATTCCTGTAATTTTGGGTCGTCCATTTTTAGCAACTTCTAATGCTCTTATAAATTGCAGGAATGGAATAATGAAGTTGTCATTTGGTAACATGACCTTGGAGCTTAATGTTTTTAATCTTTGTAAGCAACCACATGACAAAGGAGATGAAAGTGAAGATGAAAATCTTATTGAAACTCTTGTGGAAGAAAACATTCAAGAAGGGAGTACTCGTGACCAATTAGATATTTGTTCAATTGATACTGTTAAAAAAAATATTGAAATTGATCTTGATGATTTTATCAGGTATCACTCGTTACCAGGATCAGAGAAAGAATTTGAGGCAAAATATGAGAACAAAGATGAACCACCCATATTGGAGTTAAAACCTTTGCCAGAAGAATTGAAGTATGCATTTCTTGGAGAAGATGAAACATATCCGGTGGTAATTTCTTCCAAACTAGCAAGTGATCAAGAAGGTAAATTAGTTGATATGCTTAAAAGACATAAAAATGCAATTGGTTGGACATTAAAAGATCTCAAGGGCATTAATCCACTAATTTGCACTCACAAAATTCATTTAGAAGAAAATGCTAAAACATCTCAACAACCACAAAGGAGATTAAATCCGCACATGAAAGATGTTGTGAAAACTGAAGTTCTCAAACTACTTGATGTTGGAATTATCTATCCTATTTCTGATAGTAAGTGGGTAAGTCCAACACAAGTAGTTCCAAAAAAATCTGGCATCACAGTGATAAAAAATGAAAAAGGTGAATTGTTAACAAGTCGAGTCCCATCTAGTTGGCGTATGTGTATTGATTACAGAAAATTAAATGATGCCACTAGAAAAGATCATTTTCCATTACCATTTTTGGATCAAATTTTAGAAAGAGTGGCAGGTCATCCCTACTACTGTTTTCTTGATGGATATTCAGGTTATTATCAAATTCCCATTGCACTTGTAGATCAAGAAAAAACTACATTCACATGTCTTTTTGGAACATTTGCATTCAGAAGGATGCCATTTGGTTTATGCAATGCCCCAGCAACATTTCAAAGATGTATGCTAAGCATTTTTAGCGACATGGTTGAAAATTGTTTGGAAATTTTCATGGATGATTTAACTGTCTTTGGGAATACATTTGATAATTGTCTTGAAAATTTAGAAAAATTTTAAAAAGATGTGAGGAAAAATGTCTTATTTTAAATTGGGAAAAATGTCATTACATGATTAATTCTGGGATTGTTTTGGGACATATTGTGTCATCTCATGGAATTGAAGTTGATAAAGCAAAAGTTGATGTCATTGCCAATTTACCCCCTCAAAAAACCATTAAAGAAATTCGTTCATTTTTAGGACATGCTGGATTTTATAGGAGGTTTATAAAGGACTTTAGTTTAATCTCTAAACCCATTTGTAACCTCTTAACAAAAGACACTATATTTGAGTGGACTCAAGAATGCCAAAATGCTTTTGATAAAATCATTCGACATTTAACATCAGGTCCTATCATGCAACCTCCTGATTGGTATTTACCATTTGAAATCATGTGCGATGCGGGTGATTAAGCATTCAGTGCAGTATTGGGTCAAAGAAGAAACGGTAAGCCTTATGTGATATATTATGCAAGTAGAACTTTAAACAATGCTCAAAGGAATTATTCCACAACTATAAAAGAATTACTTGCTGTAATATTTGCATTAGATAAATTTCGTTCTTATTTGACTGGATCAACGACTATTGTGTTTACTGATCATTCTACTATTAGATATTTGATGACCAAACAGGATGCAAAGCCACGACTGATACGATGGATTTTGTTGCTCCAAGAATTTGACATTGTGTTCAAAGATAAAAAAGGAACCAAGAATGTTGTAGCCGATCATTTATCGAGACTAGTAACAGGATCATCTTATGAAATGACACCAATTAACGATAATTTTCCTGATGAACATCTATTTTCAGTTACTACTACACCTTGGTTTGCTAACATTGTAAATTTTCTTGTGACATGAAAAATGCCACCGTAATGGAGTTCTCAAGATAAAAGAAAATTTTTGAATGAGGTAAAAGACTTTTATTGGGATGATCCGTATCTGTTCAAGTATTGTCCGGATCAAATTTTTTGACGTTGCATACCTGACAATGAGGTAAGTAGTGTCATTAAATTTTGTCATTCAGAAGCATTCGGAGGACATTTTTCTTCAAAGAAAACTGCTGCAAAAATCTTGCAGTGTGGATTTTATTGGCCCACTTTGTTTAAAGATACCCACGAAATCTGCAAGATCTATGAAAATTGTCAAAAATTGGGCGCGATTTCAAAAAGAAACATGACTATCATTGAAATTGAAATCTTTGACTGTTGGGAAATTGATTTTATGGGACCTTTTCCACCGTCCTTTGGATACTTATAGATTTTAGTTGCAGTTGATTATGTTTCCAAAAAGTTTTGCTTTATAATTCGCGACTTCACATATTCCAAGAAAAATTACGATCAAGATGGACAGGTCCATATGTTGTAAAACATGTGTATCCTTATGGAGCTGTGGACATTGAAAATCCTAAAAATGGTGATGTTTTTAAAGTAAATGGACAAAGGCTTAAACCATTTTTAGAAAATGAAATCTTTAAAGAAGAGTTTATTTCTCTTTTCGATCCTTGATTTTTTGTAGTGCAATTAATTTTGTTTGTTTTTATTTCAGGTTTCCTTAATCTTTTGATTTTCCCGTTTAAATGGCGGATAACGGTACTCCGTGGCTCTCATAGTCGGTTTAATCAGTTTCCCACAATTGCTGATACCAAAAAAAAAAACCATTTCTTTTCTTTTCAAAATGGATGAAATTCTCTCAAAAATTTGTAAATATTTCCCCTCTGTTTCTGAAAATGTTCTAAGAAATATTTATGCAGGTAGGTGTGAAAGATTGAGATTGTTAATGCGAAAAGGAATTCAAGAAGATATTCGTCTTGAGACGCATTCTAGTGGACACGTGCATATTGAACTTCTCCGTTTATGGAAACAATTCCAAGACGAGCGTCATTTTAATAGTCTTGGGAATCCGACTAAAAAAGACCATGTTTGCCAATTTATAAGAAAATTGGATGGGAAGCATATCCTCGACTCATAGAAGGCGTTGAAGCCGTTTCTGGACGTAAAACCAAAGGAAAATTGTGAGCCACAATCACACTACTGTTTATATGCATGTGTGTTATTATTGTTTTTACCGTTTATTCTGTTTTCAACTGTGACCCATAGTTTTGTCATGATAACATATAACTCCTATAAAACCTCTCATCTTTCTCTCTATTTTCGCAGACCAAAAAGAAAGTAAAAACATGGCTGGATCCTCTGCACAAACATTGAAAAATATTTGTGTATTTTGTGGGTCGAGTCCTGGAAAAAATAAAGTGTTTGTAGAAGTAGCAAATAATCTTGAAAATATATTGGCTGAGAGAAAAATTCACTTGGTATATGGGGTAGGTAATATTGGGTTAATGAGATCTGTTTCAATATCTGCACATCTTGGAAGTAGTCAGGTTTTGGGTAATATTCCTTAGCTTTAGCTGAAGGAAATATTACAGGTGTTACGATTGGGGAGGAATTAAAAGTTTCTTCAATGTATGAAAGAATCACCAAAATGATTGAAAATTCTGATGCTTTTATCGCGTTACCAGGTGGTTTTGGTATATTAGAAGAAATTTTTCGCACTGTTTCTTGGGCACAACTTAATATCCATAATAAACCTGTGGGCTTGTTGAATATCAATAATTATTATGACAGTTTGTTGACATTTCTTGATAAAGCTGTGGAACAGAATTTCATTTCAGAAAATTAACGAATGATGCTCATCTCTGCTTCGACTGCCAACCAATTAATTTATGATTTTGAAGCTTTTGTTCATAAACCTGATCTGATGATAGCAAAGATCAATTGGTCGCAATCAAGCAGTAAGAAAAGAAAGTTGGATCATTGATTCAAAAGTCGTGGATTGGTTTGCGTTTGTTTCAATTTGTTATCTTCAATAAAAATTCAAGGTGATATCTCTTTCATTATGTACTCTTTATTAATAGTTATTTTGACATTAAGGACAATGTCATATTCTTTTTGGGGGAGAACAAACTTATAAAAAAAATATTAAAAAAAATAATTAAAAATTAAAAAAATAAAAAAATAAATAAAATAAAAAATATATATTTAAAAAAATATATTATTTTAAAATAAAACCATATTTATTGTTTGTATCTTAATAATTTTTGCAAAAATATCAAACATTACATGTTTGAAAGGTTTAAATTAGAACATGTATTAATCTATTTAAGAATGTTTAAATTTTTATTTGAAAAAATGTCAATATTAATATTCTGATCAATATAAAAATATGATTTATGAAATCTTTTTTAGTGATTAACCATTGTGATAAAATCAGATATTAAAGTATATGGCCCAAGATATACCTTATAAGAGTGCCTAAAATTTTAAACTCACACATATTTTGTGAGTGAGTGGAGAGGACTGAGAAAACAGCTTTCGAGCCTTTATTGATCATGAGAGAGACTATCTATTGTTTAGATCTTGAGTTCTTATTTTGAAAAAAAAAATGATATTTCCTGAAGAAAAAAAAAAGAGAAAAAAAAAAGAAAGATGTTGAAGATCTATGTAATATTTAAGTTATATTTTACGACCCATTTATCTCTCATAAAAGAAAAAAAAAAGAAAGAGAGAAATTTATTGTACAAATTAAATAAATATGTGGTCAAGAAGCATAAACTTAGTCTGATTCCATGATGTTATGAAAACAAAAAAAAAAAGATCAGGAAAAAAAAAATATAATAAGAACAACTAGATTTTGAATCAATGGATTTCCTATCTTTTGATTAGTTTGGCTCGTTTGTCTGTCTGCATTCTGTAAACCATTTTCCTAAGTATTTATCTGTATTTGTTGTCACTTTGATTGTTGCACTCCCAAGAGCAGGTTGTCCACAAGTAGTATAATTCGGTGAGTCCGATATCGTATCCACTGGGAAGCTAAGGTATTTACAAGTCCACTACCATGTCTTTTTTTTTTTGTTTTTGTTTTTGTTTCTTTTTAATTTTAATTGTTTGAATCTTTAATTGGTAAATTTTAATTGTTCAACTTTTAATTTAAGTAGTTGAGATTAAAGGATCCACTCTCGGTATTTTAATAAAGTTAACATTAACGAACTATATTGAAATCCACTTAATAAAATGGTTCCAATATATTAAATAACCATATTTATATTATGTTATAAATTATTATCTTATAAGTATATAATATATACCAAAACTTATAAATGTGGTCAAGTATTTATTGTGCTATATATATTTGTAAACACTAAATCAAGGTTCCCACTTTAAATGGTTGGTAAAACCAAACAAACATTTAAATGGTACCAATAAATTAATACTATGATATATTCATATATAATAAATCAAGGAATCCAAGTTAAATGGTTGGTAAAACCAAACTAACATTTAAATGGTTCCAAGAATTTAATATAATAATATATTTATATATAATAAATCAAGGCATCCACTTTAAATGGTTGGTAATACCAAACTAACATTTAAATGGTTCCAAGAATTTAGTGTAACATATAGCAACAATAAATCAAAACTCCCACTTATAAGTAGGGTATAAAAATGCTTAAAGAAATAAATATAACATAAACAATAAATAATGATTAAATAATATAAAACATAGATTCTTACCTTTTAATAACCTTATTATCATGCCAAGAGTTTCACCTTATCATCTCAACTTTAGGAAGTTAGCTATTCATTATTCAAAGTGTAAAACTTTGAATATGAAATTAACATGCTAATTGTATTTAAATGAAGAAATAAAGGAAAAATATAGAGAGAAATATTATGAACTCAAAGGTTTG
This sequence comes from Primulina huaijiensis, assembly GCF_012295235.1. Lineage (NCBI taxonomy): Eukaryota > Viridiplantae > Streptophyta > Magnoliopsida > Lamiales > Gesneriaceae > Primulina > Primulina huaijiensis. Next base: position 16,226,106 of record NC_133317.1, on the reverse strand, counting down.
TTCATAGAATGAGGGATATCTCAATACATTACAATGCACCCCTATTTATAGCCAAATTTGGGGAGACAACCACAAATAAAATATTATTTTTTTACACATAAGTCTTCATTGGTGTTCCAAGATATTATATTATATTACACATCACTTTTGAAAATCTTCTTCTCCGAATTTGCTTCTTCACATAAAAAGAAACATGTGGATAATTGAGTTGTCTAGTTGTGGTATTTTTTTCAAACCATTTGACCAAGTAATTTGAGAGATATGGTCAAAATACTAGAGCATGGTAAAACTGCCACTCCTTTGGTAACTTTATTTGTTGCTTAATTTGATCCCAATTGTGAGAGGATTTTTATCTCATGCTTGTCAACAATATTGTAGATATTATAATCAACTATCTACAGGTCCAAGAATCATCTTAATCTCATTTGCAACGCCAAGTTTATTCTTGTTTTATCGAACCTGTAAAAAATAGTAAAAACTTGTAATTACACAACAACTTATATTTTATACAATTTATTATAAAACATATAATATTTAAACATTTAATAAAACAAAAACTATATAATTATATTATAAAACATTTAATTAATGTACAATTTTTATGTTTATCACACCTCCCAACCAGCATATTGCTAGTCCATAGCAATTTAAGCGTAAATAGCAATACAAAACATATTGATTAATTTAAAATGAAATGTAATCAAAACTATCTAAGTGTTTAAATTAAATTTGAAAACTGTCAAAGTTATATCAAGATCATCATAATTATAATTTATGAAATAATTTAAGATGATCAATTCAAAGCTTATTTCAGGTAACTAAATGTACACGGCTATTAAAAATTCCTAGTAAGAGTCTCAACTCCATATCCTCACAGCTTAATAAATGTTTCAATTTATGGCAACGATTTTTCTCATGGAATTGGAATACAGATAAATGCTCAGAAAAATAGTTTACAGAATGCAGACAGACAAACGAGCCAAACTAATCAAAAGATAGAAAATTCATTGATTCAAAATCTAGTTGTTCTTATTATATATTTTTTCATGATCTTTTTTTTTTCATAACATCATGGAATCAGACTAAGTTTATGCTTCTTGACCACATATTTATTTAATTTGTACAATAAATTTCTCTCTTACTTTTTTTTTATGAGAGATATATGGGTCGTAGCATATAACTTAAAAATTACATAGATCTTCAATATCTTTCTTTTTGTATTTTTATCCCTTTTTTTTTTTTTTTCAGGAAATATCATTTTTTTTAAAAAAAAAGAACTCAGGATCTAAACAATAGATAGTCTCTCTCATGATCAATAAAGGCTCGAAAGCTGTTTTCTCAGTCCTCTCCACTCACTCACAAAATATGTGTGAGTTTAAAATTTTAGGCACTCTTATAAGGTATATCTTGGGCCATATACTTTAATACCTGATTTTATCACAATGGTTAATCACTCAAATAGATTTCATAAATCATATTTTTATATTGATCAGAATATTAAAATTGACTTTTTTTTTTCAAATAAAAATTTAAACATTCTTAAATAGATTAATGCATGTTCTAATTTAAATCTTTCAAACATGTAAAGTATGACATTTTTGCAAAAATTACTAAGATACAAAAAATAAACATGATTTTATTTTAAAATAATATATATATATTTTTATTTTTAATATTTTTTTATAAGTTTGTTCTCCCCCCAATCAGAATATGACATTGTCCCTAATATCAAAATAACTATTAATAAAGAGTACATAATGAAAGAGATATCACCTGGAATTTTATTGAAGATAACAAACTGAAACAAACACAAACCAATCCACGACTTTTGAATCAATTATCCAACTTCCTTTTCTTATTGCTTGATTGCGACCAATTGATCTTTGTTATCATCGGATCAGGCTTATGAACAAAAGCTTCCAAATCATCAATTAATTGGTCGGCAGTCGAAGCACAGATGAGCATCCGTCGTGAATTTTCTGAAATGAAATTCTGTTCCACAGCTTTATCAAGAAATGTCAACAAACTGTCATAATAATTATTGATATTCAACAAGCCCACAGGTTTATTATGGATATTAAGTTGTGCCCAAGAAACAGTGTGAAAAATTTCTTCTAATGTACCAAAACCACCTGGTAGTGCGATAAAAGCATCAGAATTTTCAATCATTTTTGTGATTCTTTCATACATAGAAGAAACTTTTAATTCCTCACCAATCGTAACACCTGTAATATTTCCTTCAGCTAAAGCTGTAGGAATAATACCCAAAACCTGACTACCTCCAAGATGAGCAGATGTTGAAACAGATCCCATTAACCCAATATTACCTCCCCCATATACCAAGTGAATTTTTCTCTCAGCCAATATCTTTCCAAGATTATTCGCTGCTTCTACAAACACTTCATTTTTTCCAGGACTCGACCCACAAAATACACAAATATTTTTCAATGATTGTGCAGAGGTTCCAGCCATGTTTTTTTACTTTCTTCTTTTTTTTTCTGCGAAAATAGAGAGAAAGATGAGAGATTTTATAGGGGTAATATGTTATCAGGACAAAACTATGGGTCACAGTTGTAAACAGAATAAACAGTAAAAACAATAATGACACACATGCATGTAAACAGTAGTGTGATTGTGGCTCACAATTTTCCTCTGGTTTTACGTCCAGAAACGGCTTCAACGCCTTCTATGAGTCGAGGATATGCTTCCCATCCAATTTTCTTATAAATTGGCAAACAGGGTCTTTTTTAGTCGGATTCCCAAGACTATGACGCTCATCTTGGAATTGTTTCCATAAACGGAGAAGTTCAATATGCACATGTCCACTAGAATGCGTCTCAAGAGTCAATAAGATGTTATCTAAAGACTCCTTACTCAGCCCATTCTTAATGAAACCAATTTTATCTTCTCTGTTATTGGAAACACATCCCAAAGATCTGCATCGTTTGTCACAAGTCCATCTTGCACACTTATGACAAACCCCTAAACTTTTGGCCCTTCGTTTTTTCGCATAAGTGCTTTTTCCTAATCCAGGCAAATACCGAATGAGCAATGATTGTGGAACTTCTCCTCCTAATCGGACCTTAGCTTCTATTACAAGACGAATATCTTCTGGAATTCCTTTTTGCATTAGCAATCTCAATCTTTCACACCTTCCTGCATAAATTTTTCTTAGAACATTTTCAGAAACAGAGGGAAAATATTTACAAATTTTTGAGAGAATTTCATCCATTTTGAAAAGAAAAGAAATGATTTTTTTTATTTTTGTATCAGCAATTATGGGAAACTGATTAAACCGACTATGAGAGTCACGGAGTACCGTTATCCGCCATTTAACCGGGAAAATAAAAAGATTAAGGAAACCTGAAATAAAAACAAACAAAATTAAATGCAACACAAAAAAAATCAAGGATCGGAAAGGGAAATAAACTCTTCTTGAAAAATTTCATTTTCTAAAAATGGTTTAAGCCTTTGTCCATTTACTTTAAAAACATCACCATTTTTAGGATTTTCAATATCCACAGCTCCATAAGTATACACATGCTTTACAACATATGGGCCTGTCCATCTTGATCGTAATTTTCCTGGGAATATGTGAAGTCGAGAATTATAAAGCAAAACTTTTTTACCAATCTCAAAAGATTTTCTAAGAATTGTTTTATCATGAAATGATTTGATTTTTGCTTTATAAATCCTTGAATTCTCATACGCGTCATTTCTGAGTTCATCAAGTTCATTAAGTTGCAATTTACGCAATTTGTTGGCATCATCCATGCTTGAATTTAAAGTTTTGATCGCCCAATAAGCTTTATGTTCCAATTCCACAGGCAAATGACAATGTTTTCCATAAACCAACCTATAGGGAGACATATTCAATGATGTTTTAAAAGCTGTTCGATATGCCCAAAGTGCATCATTAAGTCGCAGAGACCAATCTTTTCTATTTGAGTTAACAGTTTTTTCCAAAATTTGCTTTATCTCCCTATTAGCTAATTCAACTTGTCCATTTGTTTGAGGATGATAAGGAGTAGTTACTTTGTGAGTAATACCATATTTTTTCATTAATGAAGCAAATGGTTTATTAACAAAGTGAGTTCCCCCATCACTTATCATGGCTCGAGGAATTCCAAATCTACTAAAAATATTTTCTTTTAAAAATTTGATGACGATTTTATGATCATTTGTTCGACATGGAATTGCCTCTATCCATTTGGAAACATAATCAACTGCAACTAAAATATACAAGTATCCAAACGACGGTGGAAAAGGTCCCATAAAATCTATTCCCCAACAATCAAAGATTTCAATTTCAATAATAGGATTCAAAGGCATCATGTTTCTTTTTGAAATCGCACCCAATTTTTGACAATTTTCACAGATCTTGCAGATTTCGTGGGTGTCTTTAAACAAAGTGGGCCAATAAAATCCACACTGCAAGATTTTTGCAGCTGTTTTCTTTGAAGAAAAATGTCCTCCGCATGCTTCTGAATGACAAAATTTAATGACACTACTTACCTCATTGTCGGGTATGCAACGTCGAAAAATTTGATCCGGACAATACTTGAACAGATACGGATCATCCCAATAAAAGTTTTTTACCTCATTCAAAAATTTTCTTTTATCTTGAGAACTCCATTGCGGTGGCATTTTTCCTGTCACAAGAAAATTTACTATGTTAGCAAACCAAGGTGTAGTAGTAACTGAAAATAGATGTTCATCAGGAAAATTATCGTTAATTGGTGTCATTTCACAAGATGATCCTGTTACTAGTCTCGATAAATGATCGGCTACGACATTCTCGGTTCCTTTTTTATCTTTGATCACAATGTCAAATTCTTGGAGCAACAAAATCCATCGTATCAGTCGTGGCTTTGCATCCTGTTTGGTCAACAAATATCTAATAGCAGAATGATCAGTAAACACGATAGTTGTTGATCCAATCAAATAAGAACGAAATTTATCTAATGCAAATATTACAGCAAGTAGTTCTTTTTCAGTTGTGGAGTAATTCATTTGAGCATTGTTTAAAGTTCTACTTGCATAATATATCACATAAGGCTTACCGTTTCTTCTTTGACCCAATACTGCACCGACTGCATAATCACTCGCATCGCACATGATTTCAAATGGTAAAGACCAATCAGGAGGTTGCATGATAGGAGCTGATGTTAAATGTCGAATGATTTTATCAAAAGCATTTTGACATTCTTGAGTCCACTCAAATGCACTGTCTTTTGTTAAGAGGTTACAAATGGGTTTAGAGATTAAACTAAAGTCCTTTATAAACCTCCTATAAAATCCAGCATGTCCCAAAAATGAGCGAATTTCTTTAATGGTTTTTGGAGGGGGTAAATTGGCAATGACATCAACTTTTGCTTTATCAACTTCAATTCCATGAGATGACACGACATGTCCCAAAACAATTCCAGAAGTAATCATGTAATGACATTTTTCCCAATTTAAAATAAGACCTTTTTCCTCGCATCTTTTTAAAACTTTTTCCAAATTTTCAAGACAATTATCAAATGTATTCCCAAAGACAGTTAAATCATCCATGAAAATTTCCAAACAATTTTCAACCATGTCGCAAAAAATGCTTAGCATACATCTTTGAAATGTTGCTGGGGCATTGCATAATCCAAATGGCATCCTTCTAAATGCAAATGTTCCAAAAGGACATGTGAATGTAGTTTTATCTTGATCTTCGAGTGCAATGGGAATTTGATAATAACCTGAATATCCATCAAGAAAACAGTAGTATGGATGACCTGCTACTCTTTCTAAAATTTGATCCAAAAATGGTAATGGAAAATGATCTTTTCTAGTGGCGTCATTTAATTTTCTATAATCAATACACATCCGCCAACTAGATGGGACTCGACTTGTTAACAATTCACCTTTTTCATTTTTTATCACTGTGATGCCAGATTTTTTCGGAACTACTTGTGTTGGGCTTACCCACTTACTATCAGAAATAGGGTAGATAATCCCAACATCAAGTAGTTTGAGAACTTCAGTTTTCACAACATCTTTCATGTGTGGATTTAATCTCCTTTGTGGTTGTTGAGATGTTTTTGCATTTTCTTCTAAGTGAATTTTGTGAGTGCAAATTAGTGGATTAATGCCCTTGAGATCTTTTAGTGTCCAACCAATTGCATTTTTATGTCTTTTAAGCATATCAACTAATTTACCTTCTTCATCACTTGCTAGTTTGGAAGAAATTACCACCGGATATGTTTCATCTTCTCCAAGAAATGCATACTTCAATTCTTCTGGCAAGGGTTTTAACTCCAATATGGGTGGTTCGTCTTTGTTCTCATATTTTGCATCAAATTCTTTCTCTGATCCTGGTAACGAGTGATACCTGATAAAATCATCAAGATCAATTTCAATATTTTCTTTAACAGTTTCAATTGAACAAATATCTAATTGATCACGAGTACTCCCTTCTTGAATGTTTTCTTCCACAAGAGTTTCAATAAGATTTTCATCTTCACTTTCATCTCCTTTGTCATGTGGTTGCTTACAAAGATTAAACACATTAAGCTCCAAGGTCATGTTACCAAATGACAACTTCATTATTCCATTCCTGCAATTTATAAGAGCATTAGAAGTTGCTAAAAATGGACGACCTAAAATTACAGGAATTGCATTACAAGCTTCGATAGGTTGTGTATCTAAAACTATGAAATCGACAGGATATACAAAGTTATCAACTTGGACCAACACGTCTTCTACCATACCTCTTGGCACTTTAACAGATCTATCAGCAAGTAAAAGTGTTACCGAAGTAGGTTTTAACTCGCCTAGATTGAGTTCTTGATAAACTGAATATGGAAGTAAATTCACACTAGCTCCAAGGTCAAGCAAGGCTTTTTTAATCTTTCGTTCTCCAATAATACAAGAAATAGTAGGACAACCAGGGTCTTTGTATTTCAAAGCATTATTATTTTGAATGATTGCACTTACTTGTTCGGCTAAAAATGCTTTCTTTTTCACATTCAATTTTCTTTTCACAGTGCACAAGTCTTTCAAAAATTTGGCATATGATGGTACCTGTTTTATTGCATCTAATAAAGGAATATTAACTTTTACTTGTTTAAAAATATCATATATATCAGAATTCAAATTTGATTTTTTTGTATTTTTCAATGCATGAGGGAATGGTGGTGACACTGTCTGTTGAACCTCCTCTTCGCAAGTTATGGGTTCCACTTCCTTACCCTTTGGAGTTGATTTATCATCATCTTCACAAGGTTCAAGAATGGATTTTTCCACAACCTTACCACTTCGAAGGGTAATAACAGATTTTACCTGATCCATCGGTTGAGTTCCAGAAGTTCCAGTTTGTGAATGATGATCCTTGGGATTAGGCAGAGGTTGTGAAGGAAATTTACCTTTTTCATGAACATTAAGTGCAGATGCAAATTTAGCAAGAGTATCTTTCAAATCTGTCATGGTTTGAGCAGTTTGAGTATTGATAGACTCTTGCTTTGCAATGAAAGAATTCAATATATCTTCCAAATTCCTTTTAGGTGGAGGAACATAAGGTGCATAATTTTGAAAATTTTGTTGATTTTGGAAATGTGGTTGTGAAAATTGTGCAGCATTATCATTCCTCCAACTAAAATTTGGATGATTTCGCCAACCTGGATTGTAACTTTGAGAAAATGGTTCAAAATTTGGCCTTTTGAGATTGTTTAAAACATTGGCTTGTTCATGGAGACATTCTTTAAAAGAAGGCAAAGTGGGACAATCTTTTGTAGAATGATCACTTGTATCACAGATGTGACATGCAATTTCTTGAACAGATTTTAATTGACCATTCTTTTTCAATTCAAGTGCCTCAACTTTTCTTGCCAAAGAGGTAAATCTAGCTTGAAGATCATGTTCATCTTTGAGAGTGTACATACCTCCACCAGATGTAGGAGATTGAATCTTGTTTGATGGTTCGATTGTACCTATAGTGTCCCAATTTTGAGCATTTTCAGCTAATGAATCGAGATACTCAATTGCCTCATTTGGATCTTTATCTTCAAATGTTCCATTACACATAAATTCAACCATTTGCCTATCTTTAGGTGTTAAGCCTTCATAAAATTGAGAAACAACTCTCCAAATTTCAAAACCATGATGTGGACAAAGATTAAGCAATTCTTTATATCTATCCCAACACTGATAAAAAGTTTCTCCTTGTTTTTGAGTGAAAGTGATGATTTGCCTTTTGAAAGAATTTGTTCTATGAGATGGAAAAAACTTTTTCAAAAATTGTTGTTGCAATTCATCCCAAGTTCGAATGGATCCCGATCTAAGATTTTGTAGCCAAGTTTTAGCTTTATCTTTTAAAGAAAAAGGAAAAAGCTTAAGTCGAATGGTGTTCATGCTACAATTTAGATCATTATATGTGTTGCACACTTCTTCAAACTCTCGTAAATGCATGTATGGATTTTCAGAATCTAAGCCATGAAAGTTGGGTAAAAGTTGGATAATACCAGGCTTAAAATTGAAATGAGATGCATCAGGGGGAAAAACTAGACATGAAGGTGCACTAGTACGTGTAGGATTCATGTGATCTCTAAGTGTTCTTCGTCTATCATGATCATGTTGAGATTGAATTTCATCTTCATTTTCTTGGATGGGTTCTTCCGCCATGTTTTGTGAAAATAAAAGGTTATTTCGAATGAGTCGACCACTAAGTGTACGTGACCAAATAATGCTCATGCAAATGCAAATGCAAAAGAATAAAAACACACAAAAGCAATAAAAATTCAAATAAAGAAAAATAAACTATAAACAAAATTAAATAGACTTGAAATTAAATTATACTTCCCCGGCAACGGCGCCAAAAACTTGTTGTCACTTTGATTGTTGCACTCCCAAGAGCAGGTTGTCCACAAGTAGTATAATTCGGTGAGTCCGATATCGTATCCACAGGGAAGCTAAGGTAATTACAAGTCCACTACAATGTCTTTTTGTTTTGTTTTTGTTTTTGTTTCTTTTTAATTTTAATTGTTTGAATCTTTAATGGGTAAATTTTAATTGTTCAAATTTTAATTTAAGTAGTTGAGATTAAAGGATCCACTCTTGGTATTTTAATAAAGTTAACATTAACGAACAATATTGAAATCCACTTAATAAAATGGTTCCAATATATTAAATAATCATATTTATATTATGTTATAAATTATTATCTTATAAGTATATAATATATACCAAAACTTATAAATGTGGTCAAGTATTTATTGTGCTATATATATTTGTAAACACTAAATCAAGGTTCCCACTTTAAATGGTTGGTAAAACCAAACAAACATTTAAATGGTACCAATAAATTAATACTATGATATATTCATATATAATAAATCAAGGAATCCAAGTTAAATGGTTGGTAAAACCAAACTAACATTTAAATGGTTCCAAGAATTTAATATTATAATATATTTATATATAATAAATCAAGGCATCCACTTTAAATGGTTGGTAATACCAAACTAACATTTAAATGGTTCCAAGAATTTAGTGTAACATATAGCAACAATAAATCAAAACTCCCACTTATAAGTAGGGTATAAAAATGCTTAAAGAAATAAATATAACATAAACAATAAATAATGATTAAATAATATAAAACATAGATTCTTACCTTTTAATAACCTTATTATCATGCCAAGAGTTCCCCTTATCATCTCAACTTTAGGAAGTTAGCTATTCATTATTCAAAGTGTAAAACTTTGAATATGAAATTAACATGCTAATTGTATTTAAATGAATAAATAAAAGAAAAATATAGAGAGAAATATTATGAGCTCAAAGGTTTTTTAATAGAATGAGGGATATCTCAATACATTACAATGCACCCCTATTTATAGCCAAATTTGGGGAGACAATAACAAATAAAATATTATTTTTTACACATAAGTCTTCATTGGTGTTCCAAGATATTATATTATATTATACATCACTTTTGAAAATCTTCTTCTCCGAATTTGCTTCTTCACATAAAAAAAACATGTGGATAATTGAGTTGTCTAGTTGTGTTATTTTTTTCAAACCATTTGACCAAGTAATTTGAGAGATATGGTCATAATACTAGAGCATGGTAAAACTGCAACTCCTTTGGTAACTTTATTTGTTGCTTAATTTGATCACAATTGTGAGAGGATTTTTATCTCATGCTTGTCAACAATATTGAAGATATTATAATCAACTTTCTACAGGTCCAAGAATCATCTTAATCCCATTTGCAACGCCAAGTTTATTCTTGTTTTATCGAACCTGTAAAAAATAGTAAAAACTTGTAATTACACAACAACTTATATTTTATATAATTTATTATAAAACATATAATATTTAAACATTTAATAAAACAAAAACTATATAATTATATTATAAAACATTTAATTAATGTACAATTTTTATATTTATCAGTATTCCAACTCCATGAGAGAAATCGTTCCCATAAATTAAAAATTTTATTAACCCGTGAGGATATGAAGTTGAGACTTTTACTAGGAATTTCTGAAGGCCATGTACATTTAACTACCTGAAAATAAGCTTTGAATTGATCAGCATAGATTATTTCATAAATTATAATTATGATGATCTTGATATAACTTTGACAGTTTTCAAATTTAATTTAAACACTTGGATTGTAGAGCCTCAGATTCGACAACTGTCCTCACTGTACCAAGACGAGTCTTTCCAG
>NC_133317.1:16209227-16215301 GCF_012295235.1 Primulina huaijiensis | reverse complement strand
TCCTTGCTGCCATTGGGTATTTTTTTTTCCAGATTCTTGTTGCACATTCCAGCTCATTCCCTAGACTAATAGGTTGAGGAACAATTATTTGAATTATAGTATTTGAAATTACTACTAATTAGTGATTTAAAATGGGGAAATGAATACACCATGAAGTCCAATTAGAAATGGTTTAATTGGAGAGTTATCAACCTTTGAAATATTTTATGGGTTGACTAAATTGTTACTAATATTGCATGTACAATGTTGTTTAAATCTAGTATTTTAAATGTTTAAGGTTTTAAACATCCTTTTTTTTATTTTAGTGAATTAACACATTAATTTATGATACAATCTTGCATGACATGCTTGACCTACAATTTACATATTAAAATGCTATGTTTAATTTCTTGAATATGTTATACCTAGATTTATTTATCTCCACTTGCTTACATATTTTAATTTAAACTTTAATTAAATATTGAATCTAAGAGAACTTATTTAATTACATAGCTCCAATTAATTTATTAAATCCCAAAGACCTCTTTTTCATTAAATTAAATCATTCCTTCACTTAAATTAAATTTAGTAATATCTTTCTTATTATTAATCTTATTTCTAATTTCCAACTCCGGTCCGGCCTCGCGTATTTATCCTGAAAGGATAAAACTAAACATCTTCTTTTAAAATTAATAAAACACTTCATATTTTCTTAAAAATTCNAAAATCTTAACTTGCCCAAAACTTGACAATTGAACCAAAAATGAGACGATTCGGACCAACAAGTTATTTTTTTAATCATGGCTTAGTACCAACCCAAACCAACATTAAACCGACGTTTAACCATAATTAAAAATACCCCAAACACACTGAAAAACATGCATAAGAATTGCAAAACAAGAAAATATGTGAAAGGAATCCAAAAACATAAAACACTCTTTCGAGAGTCATTTTGGCACCTTTCACCGTAAATTCTCGTACGATCTCTAAACTCAACCAAATCACAAACGGCCAAAAACATGACCTTTCTAACTCATTGAGGTACTGTCCAGTCCAAGGCCAGGGCTAAAAGCCAACCAAGAACTCAACCATGACCTCTGAAACGAAACTGAACTTGCTGTCAAAAACAAAAATTGCAACAGTAGCTGCTGTGCGTATTTGGTGTACAAATCTGAAACAAATGACCGTTGGCTTGAACCACTGACCAAAGACTCTTACCAACATCCTAAGGCATGGCTTGGACCATGGTTAAGGGCTAAAAGCCAACCACAACCCTAGCAAACACCTAGGACAATTACAGCACCCAACCGAGAATACAACTTTCTGTGTAGTGTGATGTATTGACTTGTTTTACTGTCTTGGGTCGTTCCAATGGCCATTTTATTGACCATGGCTCGATCTAGACATGATGGAGTGTTGTATGAACCATGGCTACGGGCTAGGAGCCAACCATCATCCATACAAACACTAGAAACTCAAAACTCACTCACACAGAAATATGAAGAACCGAAATGCACTTGAATTGTTGTTGTGAAATTCTGATGGATCCGTGAACCAAGCTTGGAAAGGACACCTTGGTCACGTCCTAGACATGCTAAGGGAGGGTTCTAACCATGGCTACAGTCCCTAGGACAGCCAAGATTCGAACACACTCCTTAATCAATCCATAACAAAAATCGTGACTCATTTCTGTACACAAGGAGAGTTTGCTGTCATTCTTTCGTTTTTTGAGGGTATGGACTGAAACAAATGACCCAAAAACACCCTAACATACTCTAAATTATGCCTAGAGGCAGCCATGAAAGCCTGGAACCGAAGCAACTCCTGAAACCAACAAAAAAACCAGCAACCGTGAAGCACAATCAAGAAGCCGAGATGCAGGTTTTGAGTTTTGAATAAGTTGCTGTCATATTTCGTGTTGTCACTTGATTCCTGAACATATACTGATTTAAAATACTTATTATGACTTGATTGAAGAGCAAAGGAATAATATATACATGCCTGGAATTTGTTTTGACAAAAAAACAAATCAATATGACGAATGCGAGCGGCGGAGCGGAGTTGAGTTTTCCTTCTTGTTTCAGCTACTGTTATCACGTTCCTAAGCTGCTGGTTTCTGATGTTTTTTTGAGGGTGAGGGTGTAGGCTTGTTAGGCAATGAAGAGGAGTGTTATAGGAGGTGTTAAAGGTGCCATAATATGCATTTAGTTTGGGGGTTACAAGTGAATAAGTTGAAGGGTTTTGAATTGTTTCCTCCTTCCCTTGTTGCCGATTCTTTTCTCACTTTTGTAGCATGTTCTCTTTTATTTGCTAGCACATTGAATTGAGGAAGAATTAAGGTGTATTATTGTATTTGAATTTTATTACTAATTAAAGAATTAAAATGAGGGAATGAATTCACCTTGATGTCCATTTAGAAGTGTCTTGAATGGGGAGTTACCAAACTTTTGAAATGGTTTATGAGTTGACTAGATTGTTACTAATATTGCATGTACAATGTTGTTTAAATCTAGTCTTTTAAATGTTTAAGGTTTTAAACACCCCCATTATATATTTTAGTAAATTAACAATTTAATTTATTATAAACTCTTGCATGGTCTTGCATGGATTCAAATTTAAGTATTTAAATGCTATGTTTAATTTCTTGACTATATTATACCTAGATTAATTTATCCACACTTGTTTACATATTTTAATTTAAACTTTAATTAAATATTGAACCTAATAGGATTTATTTACTAACTTGACTCCAATTAATTTAATAAATCCTAAAACATTCTTTTTCTTTAAATTAAATTATTCCTTGACTTAGATTAAATTTAGGAATATTTTTCTTATTATTAATCTTATTTCTAATTTCCAAACTCCGGTCCGTCCCGCGTATTTAACTGAAAAGATAAAACTAAACTTTTGCATTTAAAATAAATAGTTATGACTTGTCAAATATCAAAATGAATTAGACCCTTCATATATATATATATAAAAATCTTTAAATTTAAATAGTAATAATTATGCATGGCTTATACGTAGTCTGATTTTCGGGTCGTTACAATCTTCCCCCCTTAAATTGAATTTCGTCCCCGAAATTCGCTAATCCTCGATAATCCAAAAGTTTAGATTCTTAATTCTATTATCCCAACAATCCACGCTACCGCTGCACTACTTTGATCAAAATTAAGTCATAGGCTGTCCTTACGTTTCTTCAATCCTAATTAGATTGCCTACCAAAAATCTCATTTGCGAATCGCAACTTAAAACGGCTTATGGTAACTTAGCTTTACTTTACTATGACCTCGAATTCTGACTTTTCTCATCGTTCCCAATATTAGAATTGTTGGTTCAAACTTATCATGTCTTACCTTCCTTATACTATACCCGTAATGTTCAACGACCTATTACATTAGCATTTACGCAGTTCAACTTAAAGACTCTTAGCACCAAAGGTTACTGATCAACTTCTATCCTCGGTGATACACTTAAAAGTTAAATCTTATCTCAGCTCCATAACAAAATTAGTCTAAGATCCTTGAATCGAATCTTTATCTTACAGCCCAAACTTATATAACTTAACTATTTACGAGTATACCCCAAATATAAAATTGTTGCAAATCTTAAACCTCAAATAACGTTAATCCATAAAACCCAATTATACAACATCGACCTTCTACCAATATTTTAAAGCCCTTCAAGTCTCAATTATATGCTTAAACCATTTTCTTTCCAATTACAATATAATTGAGGCCTAAGACTCTGGACTTTCCTCATTGAAACAAATGTCGCATTCTTAAGTATCATCAATGCTTAATTAAGTCTAGTGTATAAAACTTAATAAATTATCTCATGTTAGCGATAAAATTACTCTAATAATTCAACTTCGCTCATATCACCCATAGAGTTCTAAAATTCCCATATCAAGATTTCGGATTTTTTACTCAATTAAAATCTTAATGTTAGTTCATTGGTACTCTATGTTGAACGCCTCTAATTCTCTTTTTGTTTTTATTTCACCCAAAACTTATGTATGAACACCTATCTTATAAATCTTGAAATTCAAGCTTATGCAACCCAAATAATATTAGATAGTATAACTCCAGCCCACATATCCGTTTAGTCCCAAATTTCTTAATGACTTTCAAAATTCCCCCAAAGGTATAATTCTAACTGTTAAGATCCTGGTTAAAACTTACGACACATCAAACTTAAATTCCCAAAAAAATTCGCTAACTCAATGTTTACTCTTATAACTTAGCTAACCGATAAATTTTTACTTTAACTTGTCGTCACTTTAAATTCTTAATTTGCCCCGACGTTATATCACCAACGCTTAAATTTTCAAGCTCAAGATTTATTCATCCTACAGTGTCCTTGATTGTCATTCCTTATAACATTATAATCCAGCTATTTCGAGGTTCTAATCATCTTTCCAAGCTTAAATTACCGAAAATTCTTATCATTTAAACCTTTCAATTCTCATCTCAATATTTTTTTTTTTTTTAAATCCCGAAAATTCCACAATTACCCATGATTTCTCAGTATTCCCAATTTCATTTTATAGATTTCCCGTATCATAAGGTTCAATAGCCTTAAGTTTATTAAACCCAAAATTAATTCCCATAACACGTCTTACATTTCTATAAATACTTAAAATCCCAAGTGTTCCTCAAAAGTTCGCATTTAATCCTTAAAATTTTGAAAATTGCAACCTGACCCTTATAGTTCTCCCAATTTACATTTTGGCCCTACAACTCTTCGAATTTTGCATCATTGTCCACATAAAATTTTCCATCTTTACCTCATTAAACATTTAGATTCTCGAACTCAAAATTTAATCCTAAAATTTGGTAAATTCGAAAATAGTCCCTTAGAATTTTTTTTTTCACTTAGGTCCTCAAATTATTAGTAATTACAATTAGGTCTTTAAAATTCTCAATTCCTGCAATTCAATCCTTAAATCCAACTATGTAGAGCATGCATCCTAAATAAATTCTCATAATTAATCTTACATTTTCATAGATACTTAAAATCCTCAAATTTTACCTTTATAATCCTAAAGATTGTCGTAGTCTTCGAATCGCTATTGCTTATATGAAATCCTCAAAAATTTACTCGACTAGCAACCAAGAACCATCAATAATTTCTTAGAAATTCTACAAGTCCCAAAAGCATTCATAATTTTCAAGATTAACTTATGACCCATAAGGAGGACATCAGTACTACTGACCTAAAAAATTAATATAGTCAGATCATTTTCAACTTCTCCTAAAGCGCAATATTCGAATTCTTAGACATTTCCAATTCCAAACGTAACCAACATGCATAATTACATTATTTCTTTAAATTTAAATAAATACTGCATAATCAAAATCTGAACGTAAAATATTTCATGAAAATATTCTGTTAAAATAATTCATGCTTTAAATAAAATGCGTAAATGTAAAACTTACAGACCGAAGACGTGACTTCATGAGCTTCTCGAGAGCAGTAGTAGTACAACCCTTTACAAGATCATAGGCTCTGATACCAACTGTAAAGCCTCAGATTCGACGACTGTCCTCACTGTACCAAGACGAGTCTTTCCAGCGTGCTTAAGTCCTCACTCACACTCACCCTAGGAAATTGGAGCTATGTAATTAAATAAGTTCTCTTAGATTCAATATTTAATTAAAGTTTAAATAAAAATATGTAAGCAAGTGGAGATAAATAAATCTAGGTATAACATATTCAAGAAATTTAACATAGCATTTTAATATGTAAATTGTAGGTCAAGCATGTCATGCAACATTGTATCCTAAATTAATGTGTTAATTCACTAAAATAAAAAAAAAGATGTTTAAAAACCTTAAACATTTAAAATAATAGATTTAAACAACATTGTACATGCAATATTAGTAACAATTTAGTCAACCCATAAAATATTTCAAAGGTTGATAACTCTCCAATTAAACCATTTCTAATTGGACTTCATGGTGTATTCATTTCCCCATTTTAAATCACTAATTAGTAGTAATTTCAAATACTATAATTCAAATAATTGTTCCTCAACCTATTAGTCTAGGGAATGAGCTGGAACGTGCAACAAGAATCTGGAAAAAAAA
>NC_133317.1:16207287-16207895 GCF_012295235.1 Primulina huaijiensis | reverse complement strand
TTATGATTATGTATGGGTACGGACATCCAGTCCAAGGGCTGTGATTGATCTCTACCGCCCAGTATACTGTGGTTTAGTCTGATCAGGCGCTTACGTTATGTTATGAGCCACTTGCTTAGAAACATTATCTCTACCAGAAAATTATGATATGACATGACAGAGCTCTATTGAGCAAAGCTTTTACGTATGATTTTAAGATATGCACGTAGTTATAATTATTCATGATACGATTTTCACCATGCGCTTTACGATACTATATTTTTACGTTGCATGCGATTTTATGATATATTTACTTGTTATTCACGATATATACATGTTGAGTCTTTAGACTCACTAGACTTGATTGTTGTAGGTACTGATGAGGTCGAGACGGAGGGCGTAGACCAGTGAGCGATCTTGTGGCAGCAGTAGTAAACCCGAGGACCTCATGATTTAATTTATGCACCTTTTATTATTCAAACTCGATTTTACATGTTAGATTATTTTTAAATTGTTGTTTGAGATATTATGTTGACTTCCGCTGTTAGTTTAAAGTTAAAATTTTTTTTACGTGTTTATTTTATAAATTGGGCAAGTTATTTATTTATTTAAAAAAATTTTAATAATTC
>NC_133317.1:16156627-16207255 GCF_012295235.1 Primulina huaijiensis | reverse complement strand
GAACCTTGATTTAGTGTTTACAAATATATATAGCACAATAAATACTTGACAACATTTATAAATTTTGATATATATTTTATACTTATAAGAAAATAGTGTATAACATAATATAAATATGATTATTTAATATATTGGAACCATTTTATTAAGTGGATTTCAATAATGTTCATTAATGTTAACTTTATTAAAATATCAAGAGTGGATCCTCTAATCTCAACTACTTAAATTAAAATTTGAACAATTAAAAATTACCAATTAAAGATTCAAACAATTAAAAGAAAAACAAAAACAAAAACAAAAACAAAAAGACATTGTAGTGGACTTGTAATTACCGTAGCTTCCCTTGGATACGATATCAGACTCACCGAATGATACTACTTGCGGACAACCTGCTATTGGGAGTGCAACAATCAAAGTCACAACATCTTGCACCAAAACCGAACCCCCCCCTTCTTCCATATGACAGCAAAGTGGTCTACCTTGAAACGTTTTCATGTGCAGCGATGATTGTGCATCCTAGGACCCCTAGAACTCGTGTAAAAGCACGCTTGTTCAATCCCTAGCTCATGGCAGTCCCTTTTTCATGTAAACAACACAAGTTTGAATAAAAGTTCATGCTTGAAATTTAATGTGTTGCATAAGAACGAAAATAATTCAAAGTATCATTTGTTTTTCCATACAATTCATACATAAACATATATTATGGTGTGATGAAGTTTGAAGGAAAGAATTATGCATGCCTTTGCGTATTTAGCGCACGAATTCTCATTGACTATTGCAAAGAACGGGGACGACAACCTTTGGCTTGAATTCCTCCTTGAAACTTTCAAAATTTCCTCTTAAATATGGTGTGTGTGTGCCGTGTGATTTGAAGGAAATTTTTGGGAGAAAAATCTGAAAGTGGCGTGGTGAAAGTGAGGGTTTAACATATTATATAGTTCATTATTTTACTAAGAAGGCTTAGGCCTATTAAGGATTTAATTATGCCCATTAGTCTTTAATTAAAATACTAAAAATAGTTTTGTTTAAATAAGTTTGTGAATTTAATAGTATTGTCAAAAAGTTCGTATCTTTGTTGAAAAACCAACACCGAGAAAATTTACGTCCCGGCGTATAAAATCTCCTCTAAACTCCTTATTTTAAAAAATAAAAAGCATCAATCATATTTTAAATAATTAAAAACAATTATTTAATAAAAACATTTTACGTTTTTCAGCTATCGGTCTCCGTTCATCGATCACAATTCGAATAATCCTTAAAAATATAGTTTTATGCATAATGATAATAAAATCATATTTAACATATAATCATGCATGTCACATAATCAATTAAGCAATTAAAATTAATTAATTTGTCATTTTTCATATTTCCTAGATTTGCATGTAGTTGGATTACGTCGTCTTAATTTTTGGACCTTACGATTCCTCTCCCCTTAAATAAAATTTCGTCATCGAAATTAGAACTTAACGAATAGCTCTGGATAGCGACTCTTTAAGTCCCTCTCGGTTTCCCAAGAAGCTTCCTCTTCCGAGTGATTCAGCCACTTGACCTTGACCATTGGAATGACTTTGTTTCGTAGTCTTCTTTCCTGCCTTGCCAAGATTTGGACTGGTCTTACTTCATATGTCATATTTGGAGTCAATTGTAGAGGTTCATAATTTAGCACATGTGATGGATTCGACATGTACTTCCGCAGCATCGAAATATGGAACACATTGTGAACTCCAGAAAGCATCGGTGGTCATGCCACTCTTTAAGCTAGTGTCCCAATCCTCTCCAGAATCAAAAACGGACCAATAAATCTTGGACTAAGATTGCCCTTCTTGCCAAAGCGCATAACACCTTTCACAGGTGTTATTTTCACAAACACATGGTCTCCCACTGTAAACTCTAAATCTCTTCGTCTCTTGTCAGCATAACTCTTTTGTCGGCTTTGTGCAGTCCTCATTCTCTTACGAATTTTGACTACAATCTCTGCAGTCTCTTCAATCACATCCGGACCAATTTCTCTTCTTTCACCAACCTCGTCCCAATGCATTGGAGATTTACATTTCCTTCCATAAAATGCCTCAAACGGAGCCATCCCGATTGATGATTGGAAACTATTATTGTAGGTGAACTCCATTAGAGGTAATTATGGTTCCCAACTACCTTGGAAATCAATAACACATGCTCGCAGTAGATCTTCCAAAATTTGAATAACTCTTTCGAACTGACCATCGGTTTGGGGTTAGAATGTTGTACAGAATAACAACTTGTTCCCCATCGCTGCATGCTGACTCTTCAAAAAAGATGACGTAAATCTCGGATCTCTGTCAGAAACAATAGATACAGGAACCACATGCAGACGAAGTATCTCTCGAATATATAACTCTGCATACTGAATCATGGTGAAGGTCGTCTTGATAGGTTGAAAATGTGCTGATTTCGTAAGACGATCCACTATCACCCATATAGAATTGAATCCCATAATAGTCTTCGGCAATCCCACAACAAAGTCCATCGTAATATTTTCCCATTTCCACTCGGGAATAGGAAGTGGATTAAGCTTCCCCGCTGGCCTCTGATGCTCTGCTTTAATTTTATGACAAGTCAAACACCCGGATACAAATCTCAGGATATCTCTCTTCATGCCTGGCCACCAATATAACAACTGAAAATCTTTGTACATTTTCGTGCTTCCCAGATGAATGGAATATGGTGTGTCATAAGCTTCCTTCATAATGAGATCTCTCAAGGAATCATCACTAGGAACCCATAAATGATCTCGATAACGAACTATACCATCCACCTCAGAATATAACTTCCGGCCCTTGGCTTAATCTCTAGCTCTCCAGTTTTGCAACTGCTCATCAGTAGACTGCCCATCACGAATTCGGTCTCTCAAGGTCGAGTGTACTGAGAATGTGGCAAGATTAGGGGCCTCGCCCCTAGCATAGACTGTAAGCTCAAACCGTTGTATCTCGGACTGCAACGGTCTTTGGAGTGATAATTCAGTGATAAATGCTGCTTTTCTACTCAATGCGTCTGCCACAACATTAGCTTCCCCGGATGATAGCTAATCTCACAGTCGTAGTCCTTCACTAACTCAATCCATCTGCGCTGTCTCATATTCAACTCCTTTTGGGTGAAGAAGTACTTCAAACTTTTATGATCGTTGAATATTTTGCACTTCTCCCCATAAAGGTAATGTCTCCAAATCTTCAATGCAAAAACTACTGCTACAAGCTCAAGATCATGAGTAGGGTAGTTTTTCTCGTTAATTTTCAACTGTCTCGACGCATAAGCTATAACTCGGTCGTTTTGCATCAGAACTGCGCCCAAACCGAGTTTAGAAGCGTCGGTATATATAACATACTCCCCTTGCCCTGATGGCATAGATAATACTGGCGCTGAAGTCAAGGCTTGCTTCAACTTGTCAAAACTATCTTGACACTCGGGTCCCCATACAAACTTTGCATTCTTCTTTGTCAAGGCGGTCATAGGCACCGCTATAGATGAGAACCCCTGAATAAACTTGCGATAATAGCCAGCTAGTCCTAAGAAACTGCGAATCTTGGTAACACTCGTCGGTACTGGCCATTCTTTCACTGCCTCCACTTTACTCGGATCCATCACTAGAAATGATGTGGCCTACGAAAGCCACTCTATCAAGCCAAAACTCGCACTTGCTGAATTTTGCATAAAGCTTTCTATCTTGCAGTACTTGCAGTGATGTCCTCAAATGACGACTATGCTCCTCTTTATTCTTCGAATAGATCAATATATCATCAATGAAGACTATAATAAACTGATCCAGATACGGCTGAAATACGCAATTTATGAGATCCATGAAGATCGGTGGCGCATTATTCAGACCAAATGGCATGACCATAAACTCGTAGTTCCCATATCTAGTACTAAATGCAGTCTTGTGAACATCCGACTCTTTCACTTTCAACTGATGGTACCCGGATCGAAGATCAATTTTAGAAAATATCGATGCTCCTTGCAACTGATCAAATAAATCTTCAATTCTTGGCAGTGGGTACTTATTCTTGATAGTGACCCTATTAAGCTCTCGATAATCAATGCAAAGACGCATACTACCATTCTTCTTCTTCACAAATAATACCGGTGCGCCCCATGGAGAATAACTAGGGGGAATAAAACCCTTGTCTAGCAATTCTCGGATTTGATCTTTTAATTCTTTCATTTTAGCGGGTGCTAGACGATAAGGTGCTTTAGATATAGGTATTGTGCCCGGCATTAGCTCAATAGAGAATTCCACCTCACGATCGGGTGGAATGCCAGAAACGTCCTCGGAAAAGACGCTAGGAAAATCTCTGACAATATCAAAATCTTCAAATTTCTGACTCATAGGAGCATGTGCGGTAATGACACATGCTAGAAAAGCTTGGCATACACGTTGATATAGGTGGATTTTCCGTGTTTTCATATTATGTGATAGCTCATTGTGTTGCACATATCGTTTAGATTGCATGCATTTTGTGACATGTTGGCATATATTATGTTTTATTGTTGCTCATGTGTTCCGTGGGTGAAAATGCAGGAAATTCGTGAATAAACTGAAGAAAATTCATCAACTTGCGAGAGACCTCCGCCCGGGCGCACATTTATGTCCGCCCCGGCGCTTGCAAGGTGTGAGAAAAAAGATTTTTTGTGAAAGTCATCCGCCCGGGCGGAAACTTATGTCCACACGGGCACGTCGATTAAAAAATTAAAACAAGATTTGCGAAAGCCATCCGCCCGGGCGCGTTTGTTTGTTTGTTTTTTTTTGTAAAGATTCTTGGCCGATTTCTTCCCTTATTTCTGAATGAGGGAGGATATGGAAGGAATTGGGGACGAAATTCAGATATTATTCAGCAGCCAAGGAGTCTAGAGAAGGAGAAAAGCTTGGAGCAATTGCTTGTAGTTGAAGATTCGAAGAGTTCCGAGCACCGCTCTTTGAAGATCTCGTCTCGTCTAGTATTTCTTATTTAGAATTTATCGTTTAAACATTGTGTTGTTTATTTTCACTATGAATTCGAGTAGCTAATTTATATATTTGTTGGGATTTAAGGGGATCCTACCCCGAAATTTGATTCAGTTAATTCACGTGTTGATTGTTGATTTATTCTTGAATATTCTATTGTTTCTTCGTGTTGTTAGAGCGTAGCTAACTGTAACAACGTCTTTATATTGCGAGTGAGTTCGAGAGAATAGTTTGTGATAGGCACGAGTAGCATAATCTTTGGATCTACAATTTACATAGACATATGAAGTTGGATACACGCCGATAGTCATAGTCCGGTGGGGCGAAATCTAGGGGATTTCATAGATCGATATGCGATTCAATCTTGATAGATAAATAAAGACATTTAATTACTTCACTGAGTAGAATTAGTTTGGCATAGCACGAAAGGGTGTGTTCAATTGAATAGGAAATCCTGTCGGAAGTGTAAATCGCTATCGAACGAATTAATTAATTAAAGAGGGGTAGGTGAACTGAAATTCTCAACAAATTCATTTCTCATTGAATTTTAATTAACCATTCAAGATATTATATCTCATTATATAATTCCTGAACCTTTTTATTTGCATTTTTATTTGAGCATAGTAGTAATAAACAATCATTCAAATTTCGTTGCTAAAGATTTAATAACTAAATTAATAATTGCCAAATACAGTCTCCACTGGAACGATACTCGTATTCTAGTACATTATATTATAACTTGACATCGTGCATTGCGATTATTTCGAGCTTGAATATTATTAATTTTGACCAAGGCAGTGTTTGGTTCATGGGATTAGGTGGGTTTATAGTTTTTTAACCCACCTAATCCCATGTTTGGCACATTTTATATTTAACCAAGTCAATCCCTCCTATGAATGATTAGGCTATATTAACTGAGATAAAATAATCACTCCTCACCCCCTAGGATTATTTATTCAACTCTTAATCCTTCCTATTTTTCCAATTTTACCCTTCTCCTATATCCAAACTCACCACCACTTCCCGCCACGACCGCCCACCGACCACCGCCACTGGCCGCCGGCGACCGTCTCCGCCGGCCAACTGTCGGTCCCACCACCACCGACTTCCGGCCGATCGTCACCGGCAGCCGTCGAGAACCCGCCGCCGCCGCCAACCGATCACTTCCAACCGGCCGGCCGACAGCCGACGTCGGTGCGCCAGACTGCCGCCGCCGGAGTGGAAGAAGAAAAAAAAAGAAAAAAGGTAAATTTTGTCTTTTTATCAAAAAATTCAAAATTATCCTACACTTAAAAATCTTACCAAAAATAATATTATTTTACAACATATATTACATTTCTACGACAATCATTTTCTTTATCATTTACATACTAATCATTAGTTTATTTTATCCTCCAACCAAACGCAGCCCAAGAGTTTTACATTGCAAGTTTTGCTCGATCACACGTCTAATAAGCTTCCTCGCACACAGACAAGAGATAATGTGCGGCATTTGCTTGTTTCTCGCTGCCTCAAAGACAAAAGATTTACCACTAGTCGGTCGAATAGACACTGATCGCTGACGAAAATCAATCAAAGCTCCATTCGCTGATAACCAATCAATCCCAAGTATGATATCAAATTCGGGCATAGGAACCACAATAAGATCTGCCTGAACTACATCTTTGAACAAACGAAGCTCCAGATTCTTGACAATTTCAGACGTGAGCATTAGATCACCGAAAGGAATAGAAACTTTGAAACCCAAACCCATATCTTGAGGAGTAATATTCAATCTTTTGATGAAGGTTTCATATATGAATTAATGTGTAGCTCCCGAATCTAGGTGTGCATAGGTAGCTACCCCTAGAATGATAATCCTCCCTGCGGCGAAAACTTCTTTTAAATCTTTTCAGGTTGAAGCTTAAGGAAATTTCTATTATTAATTTTTTCCCAAAGTTATGTGAAAGTTACGTGTTGAACTTAAGCATTTCTTGAAAAATTACGTTTTTACTCTTCAATTTTTTTTGAATTTGCACTTTTAGTCCCAAAATTTTTGAATATTTGCAAATCGGTCCTTAAATTTTCGAAATTTCACATTATTGATCCTTAAGAATTCGGTAATTGCATTTTCGGTCCTTATGTTCGAAATTTTTGCATTTAGGTTCTCATAATTTCGAAAATTACACATTGAACCCTCCATAGTTTCGAAACCCTTATCCACCTCAATTTTGGCCCTATAACTTTTTATTGGAATTATTTCATCCTTTGCATAAAATAAGGCTAAAAAATAAATACCATTTCTATGATTTCTAAAATCATATCTTAATTCAACTAAGGTAAAACATGCAACCTAATTCCCACTAGGTTTAATCTAGATTCCCAATTCAATGCTAATAACCAATTTAACATTTCATGCAATGAAAGCAATATAAAAATGTTAAACGACTAGGTTACCCGTAATGAATGTAGTCTCTGCTTCCTTTTCAGCTTCCTCAGCATTCATAACATAAGCTCTCCCCATAGTAGGTGCATTCTTCTTCGGGCAATCAGCAGCTTTGTGCCCTTCTTCTTTGCATATGAAACATCTAAAAGATCTCCATATACACTTACAAAAATAAAAGCAATTGCACTCCTTGCATGGTTGCCTATCAGCTGGCTTTGGTGCTCCAGGATTTTGTGACTTTTGTGGTGCTTGTTTCTTGACTTGACCTTGAGGCTTTCGAGGCCCTTGAGGTCTAGGAGGACCCGTATATGGCTTTTATTCAGCTGATTATTATTCTGATGGTGTTGCCTCTTGCGCTGTAACTCAAACTCAATGTCCTTCAAGGATTGCTCAGACTGGAATGCATAGGTGGTAGAAGCAGCATAATCCAAAGGACGCATCATCATAACATTATTACGAATGATAGGTCGTAGTCCATCCATGAAGTGTCTCAACTTCTCTGCAGGATCTCCCGAGATAAGAGGTACAAAGTGACAACCCCTATCAAATTTCTTCACAAATTCAGCAACAGTCGAGTCTCCCTGACGAAGGCCCATAAACTCCCTCTTCAGTCGCCCTCTAACATCAGCAGTAAAGTATTTTTCATAGAATATCTCCTTGAAACGAGCCCAAGCAAGTGTAGCTAGATTAACACATGCTCGGCTCATTCCCACCATAAATAAGCATCATCCCTAAACAGATAAGTGGTACACCTCACACAGTCCGCATCCTCATATCCAGATAACGAAAGTGTACCTCGAGTGAACGAATCCAACTCTCAGCAGCAAAGAGATCGGTGGTGCCAGAAAATTCCTTCGGCCCTAGCCTCCGAAACTGATCATATATGTCATGTTGTGGCCTAGGTGCCTACTGTAACTGCTGCAAATTCTGCTTTAGCTGATGCTGCTATAACTGTTGCTGCTGTAATTGCTGCTCGAAGAAACAAGCCATCCCTTCTAATGCACGAGTAGCAGCATCCCCGGGAGGAGGTGGTGGGAGTGGTGCATTCCCTTGATGGTTCACACTGTTATCGGCTTGATTCTCATTAACAGGGGCACGTTTAGGAGGTATTTTATCTGAATGTTTTCCAAATTCTAACGTAACGAACATGCATTTAAATCTAATTTTTCTAATCATGTGACACATCCTAATTTTTTTAGGAATTTAAGCATGCAAAGCATATATATACTCAAAAAGCTAGAAAACATATAACGTAAACTTATTATTCATGTCATCATGCAGGAAACATCGTATTAAATCATATAAAACATGTAAAACTTACAAATTTGAGGCTTGACGACTGATATTTCCGGCGCTGATGGTGGCACAACCCTTTACAGAACCTTTGCTCTGATACCAACTGAAACGTCTGCTATTCGTTTAGCTAGAAATTTTTTTCTTTTAAAATCTTACCATTCGGCCGAATTACTCCAATATTTTTATAAAATATTTTGCACCATTTTAAAATAATAACTCCAACTAGTATTTTAAAATCAAAGAAATAGTCAAATAGTCAAATCGTCTAAAATCTTACCAAACCTAAAAAGCAATAATTTGAAAAGTTTCGCCCATACTAAACCTCTCAAAAAGCATAAATAAATAGTCTTAAAATCTTTAACATAAATCATAAACTTGAATGCGGAAAGTAGAATTGCTTATCCTCAGTTCATGTGCACCTTCATTCCAGTCAAATCAGGCATCCAAGCTTCCCTCAACATTATTATCACACTCACCTGCATAAATCACTCCTAGTGAGTCTAAAGACTCAACACATCATATTCTTGATATCAAATAATATGTATTAAACCACAAGCAACAGTGAAAAATATTTTTACGTAAAATACCATTTTCATGACATGCATAAACTTCACACATAAACATTTTCATATCATCTTCAACATATTCATATACATATTCTCATCAACATATACGTATTTTTTTTTTCCTTTTCGTTGAATTCAGATCGTTAATTGTGACTTTCGTGTTCATCTACTTCTACGTGTTGGGCGATGGATCCATCTACATGTAACCACAGTAATGGGCGGCAGGGACATCAGCAACACTCTCACCGGTCAACTGAGCCTTGGCCTTACGTATTAACATATCATCGTATACATATTTGTATTCAATGAAACACGATCGTCGGGCTTCCACTGGGACCATAAACCTCACGATATTTCCAACATATCATCGTATTAGTTACAATTGCTTCACTTTCTTTAACGTTTCATATTTTCATTACTTTATATAATTTAATCATACATATAACATTTTTCTTTTAAGCTAAGCATGCACATGTCTTTTAGATGTCCACGTTAAATCATAAAATTCATAAACATTTTTAAAAATAACATTTTTAACCTATACATATCCATGAACATTTAAAATAATCATATTAACATATAAACAGCAATTAGAACACTGCCATGACGTTTACTAATTTGCGGGTCTAAAATTACCGTTTTACCCCTAGACTTAAAATTTTCCGTTTTTGACATTTTCTTAATTTCATTGACTCTAACATGTCCCAAATAATTATTTAAGCCTAAATTAAAATTCTAATAATTTTATTTAGCTTAAATACTAGGCTTTTTAATTAATTCGTATTTAATTGTTTTGAAGGCGTTTTAATTCCGAAAAATTTCAAACTTTAATATAAAATTCCTAAATTCAAAACTTAGACTTTTTATATTATTTTAGCCCTCGTGAACCACGACTCGACCCCCGTGAGTCGTGTTTCGAATTTATTTTATCAAAGAAAACCCTAAACCTTCGAACCAACCTCATCGAGCCATCTAGCTTATTCATCGAGTCAAGCTCGGACCACGCCAAGCCGACCCTTGACCAGACCTTCCAGGAACCCTCCTGGACCCTTGGACCCAACCGAATCGACCCCTAGCTCGAAACCGAAGTCCTTAACCTAGCAACCAAACCCGCCGGGACTCCTCCTAGCTTAGGACTCTTTGAACTCGCCTATAGGACTTAGCCACTGGACCAGCCCCTGAACCCGACCCATGTGCACCCTCCTAGGACCCTAAGTGTCTTGATCTAGCCAAGCCCAAAATCCCCTAGGCCGAACCCCTTGCCCTGCACGCAGCTGCAAGTGCGCGCGATCCCCATGCGATTTTCGGGTGGGAGTCCTAGCTTCCCATGCCCTTGACGCGAGTGCTAGCATGGCTAGGACTCTCTCCCTTGCTCGGACATGACCTTGGCTAGCCCTGGTCCCAGCCGTGCCATGCCATGCCAAGCCTTGCACCAAAGCCGAACCCCTTCTTTCCCATGACAGCAAAGTGGCCTAGCTTGAAACGTTTTCACGTGCAGCGATGATTGTGCATCCTAGGACCCCTAGAACTCAAGTAAAAGCATGCTTGTTCAATCCCTATCTCATGGCAGTCCCTTTTTCATGTAAACAACACAAGTTTGAATAAAAATTCATGCTTCAAATTTCATGTGTTGCATAAGAACGAAAATAATTCAAAGTATCACTTGTTTTTCCATGCAATTCATACATAAACATATATTATGGTGTGATGATGTTTGAAGGAAAGAATTATGCGTGCCTTTGCGTATTTAACGCACGAATTCTCGTTGACGATTGCGAAGAACGGGAACGAAAACCTTTGGCTCAAATTCCTCTCTGAAACTTTCGAAATTTCTTCTTAAATATGGTGTGTGTGCGTCGTGTGATTTGAAGGAAATTTTTGGGAGAAAAATCTGAACATGGCGTGGTGAAAGTGAGGGTTTAACATATTATATAGTTGATTATTTTACTAACAAGGCTTAGGACTATTAAGGGTTTAATTAGGCCCATTAGTCTTTAATTAAAATACTAAAAATAGTTTTGTTTAAATAAGTTTGTGAATTTAATAGCTGGGTTGCCAAAAAGTTCGTATTTTTGTTGAAAAACCAACACCGATAAAATTTGCGTCTCGGTGTATAAAATCTCCTCTAAACTCCTTATTTTCAAAAATATGAAAAATCATCAATCATATTTTAAATAATTAAAAACTATTATTTAATAAAAACATTTTACGTTTTTCGGCCCTCAGTCTCCGTTCCTCGATCGTAACTCGAATAATCCATAAAAATATAGTTTTATGCATAATGACAATAAAATCATATTTAACATATAATCATGCATGTCACATAATCAATTAAGCAATTAAAATTAATTAATTTGTCATTTTTCATATTTCCTAGATTTGCATGCAGTTAGATTACGTCGTCTTAATTTTTAGACCTTACACCTAGATTTGCATGTAGTTGATTACGTCGTCTTAATTTTGGACCTTACATAACTTTTTTCTTTTAAACCAAGCATGCAACATATCTTTTAAATGTCAATATTAAATCATAAAATCCGTAAACATTTAAAATAAACGTTTTAACATATAAAAATCATAAAAATCAATAAACGTTTTGAAATCAACGTTTTAACAAATTAAATCATAAACATTTAAACTAAACATTTTTACATCATAAAATCGTAAGATCCATAAACATTTAAAATAAATCTTTTAACATCATAATAATCTATAAACAGATAAAATTTATATTTTAACATATAAAAATTCATAAACATACATAATCAATGAAAATAATCATATTAGAATATAAAACAGCATTCAGGACACTGCCATGACGTTTACTATTTTTCGGGTGTAAAATTACCGTTTAACCCATAGACGTAAAATTTCACGTTTTTGACTTTTTCTTAATTTCGTCGACTCTAGACCATCCCAAATATATTTTTTAACTTACATGAATTTTCTCGTATTTTTATTTAGCTTAAATCGAGGACTTTTAAATTATTCTTTAAATATAACATATTACTGCGTTTTAATCCCGAATTAAACCAAACCTTAATATAAAATTCCCAAATTAAAAACTTAGAATTTTAAAAATTATTTGAGCTTAAATATAATTTTTCATAATTTTATTCCTTAAATATAGGCTTTTTAATTAATTCTTTTAATTAGCGTTTCGTGCGGCGATTAAATCTCGAATAAATCCAAAACACATTATTTTGATCTCAAATTTTTAACATAACATTTTTATTATTTATTCTACCTTTTTGAGCCATGAACCACACATGTGGACCCATGGTTCCAATTTTAGTTCTTTAATTTTCGTTTTGGACACCTAATCAAACACACTGAGCCATCTCCCAAAATACTCGAGCCACGCCCTAGCCACATCAAGCCAAACCCGAGAAAACCCATCTAGGAACCCTCTTGGACCATTATAATCCATTGGATCTGCCCCTGAGCTCCAAAACCAAAGCTAAACATAAGCTGCAGAAACAGCCAAGAAACTCACCTAGACTACCCTTGAGCCATGTTCGTTTTTCCTCGAGCCAAGCTCGAACCATCATGAGCCAAACTCAAGCCAGACCCCCTATTTGACCCAACTGGACCCTTAGAACCCTTAGGACTCAACCCAAGCCCCAAAATCGAAGCTCCAACTTCAGCTGCATGCCACAGCCGAGAAATCCACTTTGACAAGGACTCTTGTTTCTGTTGCTAGGACCTAGCCAACCAACCCAGACCCTAAACCAGCTCCTTGTGCACCTTTTTAGGACCCTAAGGACCTAACCAAGCCCAGACCAAGGCCCCTGGCCGAGCCAACCAACCCTGCACAAGCTGCTGCAACCTGCGCCCCCTCGTTGATAACTCTCAAGCTAGGACTCCACCCCAGCTTCTTGTCTCGAGTCCTAGAGTGGATAGGACACTTCCCTTGACCCCTCATGGACCCTAGACAAGCCTTGGTCCCAGCCAAACACAAGCCCAACAACCAAGTCCCCAAAACCGTGCCTTACATACTCCATGACAGAATTATGGTTCCAGCTTTGTTCTTCCTGATTTGCAAAATTTTTGGTTGTATTCTAGGACTCTAAACTCTTGTAAAACAATGTTTGATCATGTCCTAATCATGTCAGCCCTCTTAAACACATAAAAACATGAATTTGGAACAAAAATTCAAGAGTTAAAAACACATGTAGGCATAGTTACGAAAATATCAAGTTGTGTGCCTTGTTTTCGTTCAAACCGTGTTCAAATAAATATTATGGTGTGATAGATTTTTGAAGAAAAGAATTATGGCGTGCCACATGCACGAATAAATGTTGACGAATCGAAGAATGATGGGACGAAGAAGATGGCTTGAATTTCCTTGAAGAACCTTGATGCTTTTCCCTTGATATTTTCAAACTTCTCTTGAATAATTATGTGTGTGTCGTGTAATTTGCAAGGAAGAAAGAGTTTTGATTTGTTGGGGGAAGTGGGGCGTGTGACTTGAATGGTGTGGGGAAGGGTTATGATTTAATTTGTGGGGTAAATTGTACTTTAAATAGTAATTAAACACTAACCAAGCTTAGGCCCATTAGGAAGATTAATTAGGTCCATTTTTGCTCAATTAAAATATTAAAATTTATTTTATTTAATAAAGTTTGTGAATTTATTAGCTGAGTTGCCAAAACGTTCGTATTTTTGTTGAAAAACCAACACCGATAAAATTTACGTCTTAGCGTCTAAAATCATCTCAAAACCCCTTGTTTTCAAAAATAAGAAAAAGCGTCGATCATATTTTAAATAATTAAAAACAATTATTTAATAAAAATATTTTCTATTTTTTAGCCTTCGGTCTCTGTTCCTCGATCACAACTCGAATAACCTTTAAAAATATATTTTAATGCAACCATGTAGAAAAATATAATTTAAACATGTCAATATGCGCAACATAATGAATTTATGCAAGTAAAACAATTAATTGAAATACAAAAGGAATTTAATAACTTGCGTGCATGTGGTTCACGTGGACTTTTAAATTTTCAGGGCGTTACAATCTTCCCTCCTTAAATTGAATTTCGCCTCGAAATTCGCTTATCCTTGATAATCAAAAGTTTAGACTTAGTTCTAGTATCCCAAAAATCCGCGCTTCTGCTGCGCTACTCTGCTAAAACTTAAGTTCTAGAATGTCCTTTCGTCTTCTTGATTCCAATTAATTTTACCTTCTAAATCCTCGTTTTTGCGATTCGCAACTTAAAACGACCCATGATGACTTAATGTTATGTTATTATAACCTCGAATTTTAAATTTTCTTACAATTCCCAATATTAAAGATTGATGGCCATAGTTATCGTATATTACTTTCCTTATTTTATACCCAAAATGTTCATCAGTTTATCATATTCCAACATTAAAATCTCAAACGCATCTGTTGACGCTTAGATTTTCAAGCCTAATATTGTTTCATCCTTAAAACCCTTGATTAACATTCCTTATAAAATTATAACCAAGATATCTCAAGGTTCTAAATATTCTTGCAAGCCTAAATCATCGAAAATTCTTATCATTTAACCCTTTCAATTCTCGCTTATTGCTAAACTAGTCCCCAAATTCCTTAATAATTGCAAAATAAATTCTTAATTTCCTTACAAATTATCCCATTTGGTCCTTAATTTCAAATTTCCTACAATTAACCCATATGTTTTTGGCATTCTTAATTCCCTTCTACAGGTTTCCCAGAACAAAATTTCAAAAATTTTAAACTTATTCACCCAAAAATCAATTCTCATAACTAATCTTACATTTTCATTAAAACTTAAAATCTCAATTTATACATTTCCTTTCTTCAAAAGATCATCACAGTCTTTGAATCATTATTCATTATGTCTAATTCCCAAAATTAATTTAACTAGTACCCACGAATCATCATTATTTTCTTATAAAATTTACATGTCCCAAAAGCATTCATAATATTCACGATTATCTTATGGTCCAAAAAGTAGAACTTCAATACCAAAACCCAAAATTCAACATAGTCCAATTCCATAACAAAGCCAACACCCGTTGAAATCAAATAATTTCTTATTTCATATCATATCACGTATAAAAATTCCAAAGCGTATAAATCATATATCATCGTAGAGCTATTAAACATTTGACATAAACATATAATTCATATAATTATGCAGGTAACATCATAAAATCATATAAATCATTTAAACTTACAAGTTTGAGGCTTGACGACTGAGCTTCCCGACACTGATGGTGGGACAACCCTTTACAGGAATCATTGCTCTGATACCAACTATAACGTTTGCTACTCGTTTTCTTAAAACGTGCTAGAAATATTTTTTCCTCTTACTTAATCGGCCGAATACATATATATGTAATTTAAAAATAACTTGGACCATTTTAAAAATAAACAATCGAGTAATATTTAAAAATCAAAGGAAAATAGTTCAAATATTAAAATTATCAACGTTTTACCAAATCCAAAAACATTATTTTAAAATTATAGCCCATACTATAACCTTTCAAAAATCTCTCATCACCTGCATCAATCACACCAAGTAAGTCTAAAGACTCAACACACCATAATCTTTATAACAAGTACTACATATACAGATCACATACAACAGTGAAAATAGTTGTACTTAAAATATCGTTTTCATGAAGATGCATAAACTTCAAACATAAACATTTTCGTAAACATTTTCATAAAGATGCATGAACTTTAAACAAAAACATTTTCATAATGATGCATCAACTTTAAACGTAAACAATTCCATAAACTTTTCATAAACTTTTTTTCGTAAACATTTTCATATCATCATAATCATATTCATATTCATATCCATCTTCGTATCAACATATTCATATTCATATTATGTTCGTTGTATTCAGATCGGTAATTGTGACTCGTATTCGTATTCGTATTGGGCGATGGATCCATCTATAAAAAACCACAGTATTGGGCGGCGGGGACATCATCGACACTTTCACCCGTCAACTGAGCCTTGACTAACGTATTAACATATCATCGTATTTGTATTCGTATTCGTATCAATGGAAATACGATCGTCGGGCTCTCACAGGGACCTTCACCCTCATGATACCTCCAACATATTTAGTCACAATTCTTTCTCTTCCTTCAACGTTTCGTATTATCATCACTTAATAAAAATTAAACATGCATATAATGTTTTTCTTTTAAACTAAGAATGCAACATATCTTTTGAATGTCAATATTAAATCATAAAATCCGTAAACATTTAAAATAAACGTTTTAACTTATAAAAATCATAAAAAACCATAAACATTTTAAAATCAACATTTTAACATATTAAATCATAAACATTTAAAATAAACATTTTTACATCATAAAATCGTAAGATCCACAAACATTTAAAATAAACCTTTTAACATCATAAAAATCTATAAAAATATAAATTTACATTTTAACATATAAAAATTCATAAAGATCCATGATCATTGAAAATAATCATATTAGCATATAAAACAGCATTCAGGACACTGCCATGACATTTAATATTTTTCGGTGTAAAATTATCGTTTTACCCGTTGACGTTAAATATCACGTGTTTTACTTTTTCTTAATTTCGTTAACTCTAGACCATTCCAAATAATTATTTAAGCTTACATGAATTTTCTCGTATTTTTATTTGGCTTAAATCGAGGACTTTTAAATTATTCTTTAAATATAACCTATTACTGCGTTTTAATGCCGAATTAAACCAAACCTTAATATAAAATTTCCAAATTAAAAACTTAGAATTTTAATAATTATTTGAGCTTAAATATAATTTTTCATAATTTTATTCCACTTAAATCTAAGCTTTTTAATTAATTCTTTTAATTATCGTTTCGTGCGGTGATTAAATCCCGAATAAATTCAAAACACATTATTTTGATCTCAAATTTTTAACATAACATTTTTATTATTTATTCTACCCTTTTGACCCATGAACCACACCTGTGGACCCATGGTTCCAATTTTAGTTCTTTAATTTTCGTTTTGAACACCTAATCGAACACACCGAGCCATCTCCCAAAATACTCGAGCCACGCCCGAGCAACCTCGAGCCAAACCCAATCCAACCCATCTAGAAACCCTCCTGGACAATTAAAACCCATTGGATATGCCCCTAAGCTCCAAAACCGAAGCTAAACATAAGCTGCAGAAACAAGGACTCTTGTTTCTGTTGCTAGGACCTAGCCAACCCACCCAGACCCTGAACCAGCCCCTGGTGCACTTTCTTAGGACCCTAAGGACCTAACCTAGCCCAGCCCAAAGCCCCTGGCCGAGCCAACAAACCCTGCACAAGCTGCTGCAACATGCGCTCCCTCCTTGATAAATCTCTTGTTGGAGTCCTAGCTTGCTAGGACTCCTCCCCATCCTCTTGTCTCGAGTCCTAGTGTGGCTAGGACTCTTCCTTGGACCCCTCACTGACCCTAGCCAAGCCCTGGTCCCAGCTGAACCCAAGCCCAGCAACCAAGTCCCCAAAACCGTGCCTTACATACTCCATGATAGAATTATGGTTCCGGCTTTGTTCTTCCTGATTTGCAACGTCTTTTGTTGTGTTCTAGGACTCTAAACTCATGTAAAACAATACTTGATCATGTCCTAATAATGTCAGCCCTCTTAAACACATAAAAAAATGAATTTGGAACAAAAATTCAAGAGTTTAAAACACATGTAGGCATAGTTACGAAAATATCAAGTTGTGTGCCTTGTTTTCTTTTAAACCATGTTCAAATAAATATTATGGTATGATAGATATTTGAAGAAAAGAATTATGGCGTGCCACACGCACGAATAAATGTTGACGAATCGAAGAATGATGGGACGAAGACGATGGCTTGAATTTCCTTGAAGAACCTTGATGCTTTTCCCTTGATATTTTGAAACTTCTCTTGATAATTATGTGTGTGTCGTGTAATTTGTAAGGAGGAAAGAGTTTTGATTTGTTGGGGGAAGTGGGGCGTGTGACTTGAATGGTGTGGGGAAGTGTTATGATTTAATTTGTGGGGTAAATTGTACTTTAAATAAAAATTAAGCACTAACCAAGCTTAGGCCCATTAGGTAGGTTAATTAAGCCCATTTGTGCTCAATTATAATATTAAAATTTATTTTGTTTAATAAAGTTTGTGAATTTATTAGCCGTGTCGCCAAAACATTCGTATTTTGATGAAAAACAAACACTGAAAAAATTTACGTCTTAGCGTATAAAATCACCTCAAAACCCCTTCTTTTCCAAAATAAGAAAAAGCATCAATCATATTTTAAATAATTAAAAAAATTATTTAATAAAAGCATTTTTTTATTTTTCAGCCCTCGGTCTCCGTTCCTCGATTGCAACTTGAATAACCTTTAAAAATACATTTTAATGCAACCATGCAGAAAAATATAATTTAAACATGTCAATATGCGCAACATAATTAATTTATGCAAGTAAAACAATTAATTGAAATACACAAGGAATTTAATAACTTGTGTGCATGTGGTTCGCGTGGACTTTTAAATTTTCGGGGTGTTACAGTTCAGTTCAGTTGGTTTAGTTGCCTTTGATATCTTTTTATTAATCTTCAGTTATAGGCAACCGATAGTCTTCTTGATCAATTAGTTCAATCGTTTAAGCAATAAGTTTGTCAAACATCCGAAATTCAGTTTCCAACAGCGTGTCTCAATGGACGTGTTTGTTCACCGTACAATGCCTCTGCAATTTATTTGACATAAAAGCTAACAATAGCTCCTACAACCATTTGTCTAGCCTAGCCAGTTCCAAAGCAGGGGCATTGGTAACAGGCTCTTTTGAAGGCACCTTGTTGATCACATATGTTATTTTCTCAGAATTTAAAATAATTAAATTCCTCAGCCAATCTTGGTAATTCGGTCTCGTTAGATTTTTTTTTTTATCAAATTTAACAGACAGAGGATTTCGCGATGATATCTTAAAATATACTGAAATGGAAACATAATAAAAATTGCTAACTATTTAAAATATTTCATAAGATATAAAATATGATCTTTTGTTTTTATGAATTGTCTCCCGGTATTTTGACATTGTCAACACTTTCTGATGAAAATGAGAAATCCAATTTCCGTAGTGAGTTCACAAGGCTCAATTGATAAATTAATATCCCGAATAATATTAGTTAATCATAATTTTCAAAAGGTAGAGCTAAATTGCAATCTTTTGCAACCATCACGTATTTTTGTCGACGTTTGATGAGTGCCCAATAACGTGATGTCCTTTCTCTTCACATGTAGAGCTCGACCCATCAATGTTTAATCTTAATGGACTGTCTCCATGAGATCCTCCAATAATATGAGCCGAAGTCATAGGAGTTATATGCAGTTGACATCAAGAATGTCAGTAGAAGTCGCAGCTTTCCAGCGTCATATTCTCCCCAATAATATGAGTAAGACACTGATCTTGGATAGCATTAATCATGCAATCATCGTCGGTGG
The DNA here is from genome assembly GCF_012295235.1 of Primulina huaijiensis. Classification (NCBI taxonomy): domain Eukaryota; kingdom Viridiplantae; phylum Streptophyta; class Magnoliopsida; order Lamiales; family Gesneriaceae; genus Primulina; species Primulina huaijiensis. The sequence continues at coordinate 16,187,537 of NC_133317.1, read as the reverse complement.
AAAGGTAAAGAAATATTAAACTTTCTTTTAGTTTTTATTTTAATGGACTTGATATAGATTCTAGAACTTATTCGAAATGATTTATTTTAATTTTGAAAACTTGTCTCATCATTAGTTTTAAAATCGTGTGCCATATTTTTTTGTATATTTGTCGGATTCATGCAACTCTTCTTATTATATTAATAATAACACACATACTGGTTATTTATAATCTGCATAATAAATATAAAAGATGATCGATAGCCGAGAGCTAATTGATCCATATGAGCCAAAATAGATCCAAGTCCAAAATATAGGTAAATGCAGGGAAGCAATGCAATATTAGATTATTTTCCAATATTTTACATGTCTTCGATGTTCAAAACTTTTGAATATCTGAGCTCACCATTTTCAAACCTTGATCTCTCACTAAATATAATATTTACATTATGTTTTCATGGCACATTGTGATACAAATTTAATGTGTGAGAATATGTCGTAAATCAGACCCACTTTAATTAAATATCAATAATTAAAAGCACAACAATCATGTATTTTGTAAATTTATCACTAACCGTCATAATTAGAAAAAAATAATAAGCTAAATAAACAGTTTATTTAAATTCGATTAATTTATTAAAATTAAATTTCTAGTAAAACATTTTTACCATAAATAATTAAAAATTTCATCATTAATTGTTTATTTATAAGAAAAATCTATAATTTTATCAAAAATTTATTTCAAGGGTAAATTCGACAATATTTTAATTAAATATTAATTTTGCCCAAAATTTTTGAAAATTCAAAAAATCGTCTAGGGAAATATTAAACTCGAGCCCGAAAGAGAAAGGGCTCTCAAGACAGTCGTAGGAGAGCAATAGCAGACCTACTGCCCTGCGCAAAAAATAATTTTTTTATTTTAAAAAGTTGTGGGTAGTCACCGCTGCCCAGATGTGTTGCGGCTGCCCGAGGGCAGCAGCTTTACATGTGCGCTGCTTGGAACAGTTCCGTGCAGTGCACAATTTTTTTAATTTTATTTTGTTTTGGAAAATAAATTTTTAATGGGATGCAGTTTCAGAAAGATTTCTTATGCAATTAGAAATAAATTTGTGGGGACCCGAACGCTAATCATGTTCTTAATCATCATTGGGACAATTTAATCAATTATAATCAACAGGGTCTAAATATTTTTTTTTTAATTGTGGAACGTAATGGTATTCAATCTAATATACATGTCAGTATTAAAGTACAAGTCTTGTACTATATACAATCATTCAAACTAAGGTTTAACAACTAAATATCAAGTATCCAAACCCTATCTCTATTCAAAGTCTGTAGTCTCCACTCTAATCACGATCTCTCTTCATCTCCTCGACCCTGATCCTGTCCCACCTGTTGCCATGCACACATACAAACACGACAATAGCTGGATAAATCCGGTGAGAAATATATCCCAGTATAAATCAACGAAACATGCAATCATATAAACAATGTAAAAGCATATAACAGATATTAGTAACATGTATCCAAATCTGAAACATAACCAATATAAAATCGTCAATCAACTCATGACTCCATGTCTTAGACTAGACTCATTCCTAGTCTAGGGATCTCGGTTTCCAGACGTTGGCATTCCATATCGAATATCAGTAATAGAAGAAACTACAATTCTATCCACTTCGATATAACCAAACATCCGGTGTCTTGACCTATCCGTCACAGACTATGGCATTTTCATCAATATACTATCCTGTGACAATGTGCAATGTGCCAGTGACGATTCCATCACTATTCGGCACTACTGTCACAAGATCACTCGTCTAATACCCGTCTAATACATGCTTTCTATAAATCAATAGAACAAGCATATCAATTCAAATCAATACACACAATAGCAATAAGTATGTGATTTAGGGAAACTCAAGTATATCATGCTCGAGTCGTTCTCCCGGTACCACATTGACTTATACCTTTCTTTTGTTGCAGTTCTGACGACGTTCCCGTCTGGAATTCAAAGTCTGTCAATACACGATCTGGCAATGGACAATATCAATGAATCCCATATCAATATACTGTTCAAATCAATACCAATCGGATCAATCTGGATTTAACTCAAAATCAACCGCATAACGGAACAATCTCGATATCCCCGTTATTACAATATCAACAGATAACAGTTACAATCTATAATCAATATCCAATACAATCTGTAATCCAACCATAATCCAAATCTGTCCAATACCACTCAATATAATCTGAAAAATCATAACAAATCCGTACTCAATCTGTTTCTTAATCTGACTTCGATTCTATCATGTCTAGCATGTCAAGAACATCATATATGAATCATATCCAATTCTGACAATAGCATAATTTCAAAACATATCAAAACGTAACAAAACTTACGTCCAGTTGGAGCCTGCGTTGATAGGAACACAGTACTGAAGTCGGATTAAAATTCTGACGGCCGGATCTTTCACAGAAACTTTTCTCGATTCTTTCTGATGGTTTTTGAAGAATTAACGTTGTTTATATATATATCATTGCATGATAAGGGCAAGTGGCTTCATTTTCGCTCAACACGTCTCGCGCATATGCGAGAGACATTATGTCTCGGCGCGTGCCTTCCCGTCAGTTCGCGCATATGCGCGCCATTCATCCGCGCATGTGCGCGATATTCTCTGGAATTCACATTCGGCTACCGAATACCCCGCGCATATGCGCGCCCTCACGCCGCGCATGTGCGCGCAAAGTTCTGTCCGCGCAAAAAGCTTCTCGCACAGCTCGCGCATATGCGCGCTACCTCGTCTTGCATATGCACGAGACCTTCGGGTCTCACACCCTACTCAACTTATTTCATTCCAATTCATTCCTCGAAGTGGTCCGTCTATCATCCTATCAATTTATAAAATAATCAATCTCAGATTACCGTTATAAAATCTCAGACATTACAAAATTACTCAACATAATTCAAATAATAAATAATAGAATATCACACGATTGAGAAACTTTGACTCTGATACCACTGTTGGTATACTGTTTTGTCGCACTTAAGTTTAAAATTTGTGTTTTTAAAATTAAAAAACTGTTGATCGTCGTATGATTTAAATCTTTCATACGACATTCATATTTTATATACCTTTTCATTTAAGAAAAATGGATACTAAATAAATATAGGATTAGTAGAGTTGATCTTTTTTACAAATCTCTACGAACGATCTACTGGAATTAACAAGCTTCTTCAATTTCCTGAATCAAGTCCACGATCAGATGCGCTGTTCATCGTGTAGATTGCATTAAAAATCCACAAAAAATTTGCGACAAGATTAGATCGCCATATTTCTGGAAAGGTATGACGGCGCACGGTGGAAGAAAGGTGGCCGAATTTTGTGATTGTGATGAGAAAAGAAGATTTTTGGTGAACAAAACTTGTGTGTAAAAGTTAGGTTATTTCATATAACCTTCAATGAAATATTCATAAATTGTAATTCCTAATCTAATCAGGATTCTTCTTGAATCACGAAAATATATTTCCATTATTAAAAAACTCTGACGTATCTATTTCTCACTCTTGAAAATATCATGCATAATTAAATTATTATCTACTTTAGATAATACAATGTATACACACACACACACACACATTTATGCTCTAAATTATTTAAATTTTATTTAATTACTCGATTAATTATTAATTAATCTATCTATTATAGACTCTTCTAGAATCTTCCATGAGAATTTTGAAATACCAGTCACTACTACTAATTTGTTATTTAATCAGTATATTCAAAATTTACTAAACAAATAATTGTGAACTCATTATAACCTCGATCGATAATCAGATATTGATTGTGTATTGAGAGTACAAATCTCGTTCACATAATGGAAAATGAAAATTTCAGATAACAAAATTATTCGTTGATCCATTTTTTGCAGCTGCAGTTTTGTGAACTCTTTCACTAAAACATTCAAAAAAACATGCAGTTCCATTATCTTCACTTATAATTAACGGCTAAGCTAACTTTAATTACTTTGAATCAACTTGTAAAATCTTTTATAATGAATTTTTTTGTTATCCGTAAAGCTACAGTCTTCAAATCAACTACTTGAATTTGACTAACTCAATGAGAACACATAATCTTATACTCCTATGACCCTCAATGATTCAGGGATACATCTAGGTGTGAATTCACAACTTTATATGATTCGGAGTAACATTTGTCCTATTTGGACTTACCCTAATTATCCCCTTTCTTTTCATCAAACCCTTGATCAAAAACTTCAAAACTGAAATCTGATTGCACCCATTGGATCATGGTAAGATCTTCTAGTAACATAACCCCATGATATCTTAGGTATCATTGATAGTGCCTGGAAGAAAATTCAGTTATGATTAGCGTCCTTTCAACTTATATATCTCGATCGAATATGCAATCATTAGTATATCGAGAGTTGCAGATGAATTAGATAAAGTGACATAGTATGTGCAACTGAGGAAATCTCTTTCCAAAATACACATCTTACTCTGGCCAGAGATACATTGCACTATGAACTCATCACATCACATAGGATATCTTTATTCGTGGGTGAGTAGTTAATCTCCGACTACAATGCATCGAGTCCTATGTATTTCAAAACTACACCCAACCTCGCCACTTGATGACACTAAATGGAATCGGTAAACGGAACAAAGTGCATGCTAGTACGTAGCGCCTCCACGTTGTCCCGGGTCAAAGGACTAATGGCGTACAACCATAACCGCAGATTTTTCCACTCGATAAGTGATAACCACTTGGAACGTCCGATGAAGGGTTATTCAGTGCATCATCAAATGATTATCCATCTGCATGAATGAACATCTTCATGTCCTTACTAATAAAACATGATGTTTACATCACATATTCTAGTCTCAAGATCGAGCGACGAATATCCTTATTTTAGGCGGCTGAATCGATTAAAAACTAGTTTAGAATATACAGTACACTTCTTAATGAGTTTTATGATCTTATGTTGAGAGATATACCTCATGGTACCTATTAAATATTCAAGTACTTTATTCATGCAACTTGCACGTGTATATAAATAAAGTAAATGTCATAATTGGATACAACCGTAAAATATTATTAAAATGAAGTTGTTTTCTCATAAGTATCAATAAAACTCAAACCACAAGTTGGCTCGCTGAACACTTACTCTAACGAAATTAACACACATTGATATAAAATGGTATTTATTCTATTTTAAAGTTATCTCCACAATCAAAGGTTGACAAGTGACACCGTCCTTAATATATTTTATTGCTGCAGCAGGTATATTTTTAATGGATTTGAATTTGATTTCTGACAAGTTATTCACTTTTCTTTATGTTTTGACAAATATAAACTATATTATCATTGACGTGTTGTTTTCTAACTTCTAGCTAAATGCTGGTGTTTAGTGATGATATATATTGTTAAGTAATATCAAGGAATATGGCCATGTGTTTATTGGGATCTTGTAACACCGTTGAGTGATTTGATATCACCATCTTCACATAATTAATAAATTGTTTAGTTCTTTAATCATATGTTTGGACAAATGTTTGACATCTCTTGATAAAGAATTTTCTTTGGAATGCTCTGGAAAACCTGTCTGTTGTGGGGAACCTCCGCAGTGTATTTATTCTTTGACAGCAAAATGAAATATGAGGAAGGATTGATCTCTATACCACGAAATCTACGGAGGGGTGATTTCTTGTATTGGGGATGGTTGAAACATAAGATTTGCATACATATCATAAATAAAATCTGACTTTGATTTAGCACTTATTGCACAGTTTCTTGTCTTAAAGAAACCATTATTTGATATGTTCACTTTATTTCTTTGAATAATGCTTAAAGTGACGATTGTCTTCATCTTTTAGTAGTCAAGTAATTGGATATGAACTCTTTATGCCCGGATATTCACTGCCTAGTAAGTCAAATTGCCATATCTATGGGGAAAAACAATATTTTCAACCAAAATATTCAACCCCTTGTGAGCTTAGCTAGCCAGCTTTGAAAATGTGTCATTATCATTGAATGCAGCTGTTCCTTTATACATTTAGAGTGCAGCTGTTCCTTTATACATCTTAATGCTTTGGCCACTGTGTACTGCTTCCAGGAAACTTGCATGCTGAATGATTTAATATATATGTTGCTTACCCTTGTCAGCAAGATCTGTGTAGCAAACAGGTTTCACCAAAAAATTCGAATTCGGATCTGGGGTTACTTTTTTCTTTTTATTTGAGAAATATTGGATTTTTTTCTCCACCTGTTTTTGCCACCAAAGCTCTTGGTTGCTTCCTGCAAGTAGATAGATTAGCTAACAAGTGCGAGATTTGAGGTAAGTTTCCTAATTTTGTGCTGATGCAAAATTCAGAAATTCTATATTTTTCTGGCAAAAAAAATGACAGGACATGGTGAAATAACTATATGGATTTCACAAGACTGCAAAATTTTCCCCCTCAAAATTTGTTCAGCCTCTCCCATCTCGCCCCTTATCCCGCATTATCCAATCTGTCGAATTCCTGAATCCCACCTATGGGTCGAAACTAGCCTCGGGAGAGGGTATCTCACATTAATTTGCTTTTTTATTATTTTTTTTCAGCGTCTACATAATTTCTAATCACACATGAGATATATTGGTTTTAAAAATAGATAGTTTAATATGAACACATGTATGTGCCAGACTTGTAATGGAGAGCTGTAAACGAAATAATTCAGCAAATGAAGATTGCCCTGAAGAACTCCCGTCATTGATTCGAGCTATATCCGCTAGCGGGGTGACTGACTTTGATAGTGTGACTGAGCCTTGTTGTGAAATTGACCAGCTCAAATCTACTTGTTTTCTACCTCTAAGAACATCGGGTTTTGTAAGTTTTGCAGCTGATTTTTCTTGTTGAACACAACCGGGTTAAAATAAATTGATTTGTTGCATCAAAACGAACATTTTTCATGAATTTTCTTGCCTTGAAGTTTTGTTAAATCCATTAGCTAAGATATGTTTTCTGTTGATTGAATGTGACAGGGAATTGAAGCAGCTGCTATGGAAGGAGAAAACAATGTCTCTAAGGCAGAAAAAATGCATTCTGTTTCCATTAGCATGCCGCCTTCTCCCATTGGAGATCACATACATAAAACAAAGAGAGTTCTTTTTAGAGACGACGACATGATTCTGGGACACGAAATTCCCAGTTCCAGTGATGTGCATAAAGATGTTAGTTCTCGGACAAGGCAGACCAAGTTTTATTCTCAACCACTGCCTAAAGGCTCTGCGCTTAATGAGGCCATTACTGCCGGAAAATCTCCAAACTTTACGGAAAGGAATCCCAGGACTGAGAAACTGAAAGATAAACGATTCGATTCTTTCAAGACGTGGTCTGGAAAACTTGAGAGACAGTTATCTAACTTGCGTGGTAAACATCACGAAAACGAGCAAGAACCTCAGACAGAGCAGCAGCGTGTAGAGATGGAAACTATACCCGTGGATCGATACTTCGATGCGTTGGAGGGACCAGAGTTGGATACACTAAGGGTATTTTCTTTTTGTTTTTTAGGTCAAATAAAGTTTTGCTGATATTCTGATCACAAAACATCTTTTTCTTGACAGGCTTCTGAAGAAATACTTCTTCCCGATGATAAAACATGGCCTTTTCTTCTACGGTTTCCGATTTCCTCCTTCGGTATCTGTCTTGGTGTCAGCAGCCAGGCTATCATGTGGAAAGACCTGGCTTCATCCAAATCAACAAAGTTCCTTCATGTCACCCCGAATATTAATCTTGTTCTCTGGTTCATGTCGATTGCTCTAATGGCAATTGCCACCTTAGTTTATTCCCTGAAAATTATCTTCTATTTCGAAGCAGTTCGCCGTGAGTATTACCACCCAATTCGTGTCAACTTCTTCTTCGCTCCCTGGATCGCCCTTCTTTTCTTGTTTCTTGGGATTCCGCCTTCAGTAACTCAAACCCTTCATTCTTTTGTGTGGTACATTTTGATGACGCCGATTTTTTGCCTCGAGCTTAAGATATATGGACAGTGGATGTCTGGAGGACAAAGGAGGCTGTCTAAAGTGGCGAATCCCTCGAATCATCTGTCGATCGTCGGGAACTTTGTCGGGGCGTTGCTTGGTGCATCGATGGGGCTAAAAGAGGGGCCAATTTTCTTTTTTGCAGTTGGATTGGCGCATTACATTGTGTTATTTGTGACTCTTTACCAGAGACTTCCGACAAATGAGACGCTCCCAAAGGAGTTGCACCCAGTTTTCTTTCTGTTTGTAGCTGCTCCAAGTGTTGCGTCGATGGCATGGGCTAGGATTCAGGGGTCGTTTGATCATGGATCGAGGATTGCTTACTTCATTGCCTTGTTTCTCTATTCCTCACTGGTTAGTTCTCAAAGACTTTTAACTTGGCATATATATTATTCATCTCCCGTCAGTGTTTGATCTTTTCATTTCATTTCCTGCCTTTTTTTCAGGCTATTCGAGTTAATTTCTTTAGAGGGTTCAGGTACATTTCTTTTACTACAGTTGAATGATGGGAACATTTGAGCAAACTAATAGGCTTGACCAAAAAACACAAGTGAACAAATATTGGATATTCAATGTATTAGTAGTTGAAATAACTAAATTTAAAATTGCGCTCGGAAACTCTCTGACAACACATTTGAAATAGTCCCCGAAAGGCCAACGTGCATGTGAGTACATAGCATCGACGACGTAAAAATTCTGGTTGAACTTTTCATTCACGTTTAGTGTGAGATGGATATCACAATTATCCTCTTTCAGAAAACAAAATCTTCATCTCAGTATACTTTCATACTGCATTTGATTGGTTTAGAGGCATCTTCACGTCCGACGGGTATTCCTGCCCAGAGGCATGACACTTGTTCACCCAATTTTAGTTAAAAAATTTCTGAGTTCTTCCTCGCTATCATCCACAGGTTTTCACTGGCATGGTGGGCTTACACTTTGCCAATGACCGGTGCAGCAGTTGCCACCATCAGGTACTCAACCGCGGTGACATGCACCGTGACCAAAACTTTAACCGTCGGTCTCTGCATTTTAGCCACACTCACAGTGGCAGCATTACTAGTGACGACGATCATCCACGCCTTTGTACTCCGCGACTTGTTCCCTAATGACATTGCCATTGCAATCAGTGAAAGAAGGCCGAAAACCTCACTAAGATGGTATCATAGGAAATCCAGCAGTGCTGACACTAACATCAAACAGTTCCTTAAGTATTCGAATCCAGATGACAAAGATATTGAGGCTTCTGCTAATCCTCCAAGCGGAGGAGCCATACATGCTATATAGGTGGCTGAATCACTTTTTTATCACTTGGAGAATGTATAATGTAACGTCCCAAAAAATTTGAAGGTCCACGTGAACCACATGCATGCGAGTTATTAAATTTCTTTGGTATTTTATTAAATTGTTTTAAAGCTTTAAATGCATGTTTATTTCAGTAATTGTGTTTTAATTCGCGACTTATTTAAAGTTCATGCAATCTAAGATTTTTTATTTAAATTATGGATTTAATTATTTTTTTATGCATTTGGTGCATGATTCATGCATGTTAGGATTTATTTCACGAAATTTTAAAGGTTCACGCATTAAAGATTTTTAAGTTGCATTTCACGCCAGAACGAGGAACGGAGACGGGAGAATTTTCAGAAAAATTATTAAATTACATGATTTATTTGTATTAATTAATATAAGGTGTTTTAAGTGTATTTTTCGAAAGTAGGATTTTATTGGGTATTTTTACCCGCACGATTTTATTTTTAACGGTACGTAAATTTTATCGAATCGAGAGTCTTTTTAATGGTTCGACTATTATTTTCAAATTCTTTCCAATACGAAATATTTTTTGGACCTATTTTTAAGCTTCTTAGCCCTAAATAAATTTTTAAACATTAATTAACCCATAGTGGCCCATTAGTCAAATTTTTAACCATTTAAATATTACTTGATGTCTCCCTAACCTAAACCTAAATACCCTACATAGCCGACACCTCTCCACAACAGCAGAGACTCTCGCTTTCAGCACTCTTTCCAGCTGGTGGCCTCGGTTTGGCTTGATCTTGCAAAGAAATTCATCCGGTGTTCCCCTTTTCTTGTTTTGTTCATCGATCATCATCAAGGCACGCATTTGTATCATTCTTTTCTCATCACACACTCCATATGTAGGCTGTTATATGTGCATACTCGTAGGGGTTAAAGGAATTGCAGGTTATGTTGTTTATGCATCGGTTTTCAAGAATTTGTACATACTATATTATGCAAACTCACGTTTTCATGCATGCTGGTGTAAGGGATTGCTGTCTTGGGTGGTTAGGAAGATGTTTTGGTCAAGAATATCAGTGGCAAGGGGCTGGAATTAAGGCTGGTGACGAGTGGAAGGAAAGTTGAAAGAGGTAGCCGAGAGTTGGGGTTTGAGGTGTTGTGATGGTTGTGGGGCGCGGTCGGGTGTATGGGTCGGCTGGGGGCCTGGGGCTAGGGTCTGGTGCGTGTTTAAGGGTCCTAGGATGAGTCTCTTTATGGTGGTTCATGGCCTGGAGCGGCAGCTAAGAGACTGAACAAAGAAAGCTGCGGCTGTGCACTTTGGTTTCGTGTAGGGCAAGTCACGGCTGTGGGTTTTAAGGCGGTTTCTGGACGGGGCCAGGGTGTGGGGCAGTGTCTTGGGTCGTTCCTTAGGGTCCTAGGGAGGGCCTGGTGGTGTTGGTTCAGGGCTGGGTTGGCTAGGGAAGGTGACTAGACCAGGAAGCGTCAAGCTGCACCAATGGGAGACGGGTTAGGCTAGTCACGGCTCTTGCTTGCTTTGGGGCTCAGGCATTAATTCTGAGTTTGAAAGGGGTGTATCATGGTCTTAAGTTATGTCTAAGGGTTGGGTATAGGGCCTGGTTCAGGTCCGGTTCGAGTCGGTTTAAGCATGAGAGGCGAATTAAGGAAAGATGGTGACTAAGGTTTTCGGGTTAGCACATGCTGGAAATTCCAGCAGCTTGCTGGCCTATTATTCGAGTGTCTAAAGGTCTGGTTTTGAGGTTTTTAGGACGTTTTAGATGTTTTTAAGGTATGATAAAAAGTTGGAAAAGTTTTGATTATGTTTCGGTTCGATTCGGATTAAAACCGAGACCCCGGTCCAAGTTTTAAAATGAATCGATTAAGTTTTGTTTTTTAGGTTCGAATTTACGTCTAGGGAAGCTTTTAATAAGGTTTTGGGATATTTTAAGGAAGTTGGTAAGCTTCGGGTCAATTTTAGAGGTCCAGGGATGAAACGATAATTTTCGGGTTTCCAGGGGCAAATAGTCATTTTGCACCCGATGTGAGATTTTGGTCTTGACAGCGCCCTGAGCACAAATTTATGATATTTAAATGTTTATGCATCATGATTCACGATTTTTAAGATTTTATGAACATATACGTTGCATGCTTGAATTTAAAGAAAATTGCATTGGTTCATGATTTTTATAAGTGATGAAAATGATAATGTTTTGAATGACGGGAATTAGTTGTGGCTATCGAAGTATATGTAAATGTTTAAGACGTATATGTAAATGCTGATGATGAGGCCTAGGCTGATGAGGCCTAGGCACAGTGGATGGGTGATCCTGTCACTGATGTCCGACAGCCGTCGGGTACCGCGGTTCTATGTATGATGGATCCATCGTAAATGATGATGTACGATAGTCACTTCTAATGAACTGAATTCACTAAAGGAAATGATAAATGATGAACGATGAACGATGAATGATAACGATGAATGATAATGATGAATGATGAATGATGATTAACGATGAGCTGTTTTGACACGTCACAATGTTACACGACACGTTTATGTTACATTTTTAAAGTTCACGAAAGGTATGTTGAGTATGATATTTTTCACTGCTGTGTGCTATGTATATGTATTTGCTATTAACGGTGCAGGTGTGTTGAGTCTTTAGACTCACTAGGCGTGTGTGATGCAGGTGAGCTGAATGATGAGTGGACTGAGGTGCCGAACTCTGAGTAAGCAGACCTGGTGCGGTGACACGACCTGAGGACCGCATATTTTCCGCATTATGATTTATGAGATTTGAGAGGAGATGAACATTTTCATACGTTGATGATTTTAAGATTTTTACTCGCTTATGTTTACGTTGATTTTGGAAAATGTTAATTATTTTTAAAACTGCGTTATTTTTATTGGCAAATAAATACGATTATTTTAAATGTTATTTTGTAAATAAGAGCTTTAAAAAAAAAAAAAACTTCCGCATTTTTAAGAATGAGCAGACGTTTCATATAAAATACTCATCTGGCCACTTCGTCCCTTTACCACCCCCGCAAAGTCCGATAACGACGAACCCTGGCCAAGTTCAAGAATCATAGAAGTTTTTTTTATTTTAGAGGAGGAATTTTCTTTAATTTGGAGAGTCTCTGTGAGCTTATTGAGCAAAGAAGAAATGAGGTTTAATAGTGAGCCAATCATATCTCAAATTATAGATCTTTGTACGTTATCTTTTCTTAGAATGTCTACTTATATTCGAGAATCCGATATATAATCGAGATTCTGATTTGTCCATGATATAATTCATACTAAAATTGATATCTCAACGTAATATCCAAATATACTTTATAAATGACTTAAAAATAGTTAAAAAGCACATAACAGAGGATGAACTTTTAGCAATAAAATAAAGGGAAAATGTTTTTTTGAGTCCAATAAATTTATCATTTCTGGGTTATGATCCATTAAATTTTTAATTTTTGATCTCGATACACTATCTTTTCTTTTTTCGCTATTATTGCATACTTTTTATTTAGGTGGCCAATTTCCCCCGGAAAAAACTGATTAGGCGATGGGTGGAGCTTATGTGGTTTGAAAATTGGGGATCTCTTGATTTTTTTGCCACTTAATATCCTAGTCATTTTTTCCATAATTTTTATTGCATTTACATGTATAATTCATTAAAAAAATGAGGGAAAAAGGACAAGTCATTTCCTTCCAAATCTCTGCATACCCAATAATTCATGTATGTGCGTTCCTTACTTAACCCAAATTAAATACGAGAGAAACCATAGAACATAGAGAGGAAGGAAGTTCAATTGCAGGTCAGAGAAAAATGTCTTCTATTTCTGGTACTGGTTCAATGCATTNCGGTGGAGCTGTATCTTGGAGAAGTGCAAAGCAGACATTGACTGCTNCGAGCGTATCTCGTGGACAAATGAAAATCCAGGAAGAAGGTTTCATGGATGCCAAAATTGGAAGGTAAATTTATCTTCATTCGAGCATTTCTTCATGGATGCGTACTTCGTGGGAAACAAGCTCATTTTTCTGCATGTTTATCAATTTATGTTTTTTTTGCTGAGAAGGGGCTGCACTTTTTTTGTTTGGGAGGATCCACCTATGTGCTCTAGGACAATGTCAGTTATTCCAAGTTTAAAAACAAAGCTATCTTCTTTGGAAGATGAATGCGAGAAGTTGACCAAGAAGAACAAAAATTGAGAAGTTATCGTGTGTTGTCGTTGTTTCTTCTTGGTTTTGTATTTGTTTTAGCTTTGTTTATGATTTTTTAGATGCATAAAAGGAGGCAGTTAATAATATTTTTAAGTATGAGAATGTTGGGAGCTGGTTTTGTATTGTTTGTGTTTTGACTATGTTTATGAAAAACAATGCCAAGTATTATTGTTCCTAGATATAACCAGACAACATAAAGAAGAAGAAGGCGTCTTTCAAGCCGAAATTCACTACTTCTGACCCACTGAACTTTATTGAATTTTCTTGCCTGAGTTTCTGCACAACTAATTCACTATGTGGCTTAGGCAGATTTTTCCCAACTTTCGGAAAGAAAGAGATACATTTTAGTACGTGATGTTCTAATATTATAACTCTATTATTTAGTTTACTGAGTTGGTTTTTGTTGGTTTTAACTTAACCATACACTGGACAGTATTTATGAAACCAGGAATCGAAATAACAAAATAATTTAACCCTTTTAATGAAATTATGTTACAAAAGAAATACATTGTTGAAAATTTTGCATATTAGCACAGGAAAATCTTGATAGAATGGTTTTTTAAACTTTGTGGAACTTTTTGAAATTTAACCCTTTGAATGAAATTATGTTGCTGTTGGAAACTTAATTTCGGCTGTTTGACAAACCATTTATCTATTGGACTAACTGATCAAGTATTCGAATTATACAGCTTGCTTAACTGAAGTATCGCGTGAGTTATCAAAGACAACCGAATCCAGCTGAACTGAACCTTTGAAGTTAACTGACTGATCAGTTGGAAACTGATCAGTTGAACCTAACTGGATTCCTGAAGACAGCTGACAGATCAGTTGGAAACTGATCAGTTGATTCACTTAGCACAAGTTTATCAGCTACCATTTATCAGCTGATCGCTCAGCCATACATGTCATCAAATGAAAAGGACGTTCAACCGACATCAGTATAAGCAAACTGCAACTTGTAGTGGAACGCCGCATTTCAGAGTCTATAGTGTACGATTGTCAGGAGAATATTGACGTGGCAATCAACGGATATAAAATTCAAATATTATATCAAGTTACCGTTGGAAGAGAAGCCTATAAATAGGTGAAGAAAACAGCTGAAGAAACAAGGATACAAGAACAACTATTTTACTCAAGCTGTTACTCTGCTGAAATCAAAATCTCACACTTACTAAGTTCTATCTGTAGCATTCAAGGCTACCGTCTTTGAGCTTGTTAGCACACTGTAATCTCTGCTATATTGTTAAGTTGTGCTAAGATCGGTTACGAACTGAAATAGCCTGTTGTAACTAAGAGTTTCAGTTTTGGCATTGATAAGACCAAACTGAAGTAGTTCAGTACAAACATTGTATTCGATCAAAGTCTTTTAGTAGAAATCCTATCTTCGTGATAGAAGGGGTGACGTAGGAGTTATTCCATTCTCCGAACATCCAGAAACAAATCGCTTGCTTTTTATTTCAATTACCTTTTATTTTAGTTATTGTATCTTTCATTCAGTTTACTTCCGCAACTGTTTTTTTCAGTTAAACTGATTGTCATCGACTGACGAGATACCGAGTATCAGTTTGTCATTGAACTGAGCTCAACTTACGAAAAACGAACATAATCAGTGAGTGTTTATTCAATCCCCCCTTTTAAACACTATTCACATCTTAACCGATCCTTTCAAGTGGTATCAGAGCGGTTGTATCTCGTCTCAGAATATCTATACTCTCAAACTGATCATTATGTCTTCCTTCAACAAGATCCCTATGTTTTCCAGAGAGGACTTCGATGACTGAAAAATAAGAATGCAGGCTCACTTAGCTGCACACGATGAGGGGCACCTCATCGTGTAGAAAAGCCCAGAGATGAATGGACAACAGAAGCAAAATGAACGCAAATCTGGATAATGTGGCAAAGGATATACTGTGCAAGACACTGGACAAAGTAACCTTCAGCAAGATCAAGATGTGTAAGACAGCTAAGGAGAGTTTGGAAAAGTTGATCCAGCTGTGTGAAGGAAATGAACAAACCAAAGAGAATAAACTTTCTGTTGCTGTGCAGAAGTTTGACAATATCAAGATGAGAACTGGAGAATCGATGCATGAGTATGATGAGAGAGTCAGCTGCATCATCAATGAACTCAATGCACTAGAAAAAGTGTATACCAACAAAGAAGTTGCATTAAAAGTGATCAGAGGTCTTCCCAAGGAGTGGGACGTAAAGACCATGGCAATGAGGGAATCAAAGGATCTAAACAGCGTTGAGCTTCATGATCTATTCGCTGATCTGAAAGCCTATGAGTTTGACCTGCAAACTCGAGAAGGAGAGCCTTCTACTCCAGCAGTCACAACTGCATTAGCTGCTGTCAGAACAGAACCAACTGGTTCAGTCGAGAAGTCTGCTGATCAACTCAGCAATGATGCTGTGTCATTGTTCATTAAAAAATTCGGAAGATTTATGAGAAGAAATCAAGAGAACTTTCAGAAGAATTATAAGAAAAATAATTCTAAAGAGCAATCAAATGGTTGCTACAACTGTGTGAACCCAGTCACTTCATTGCTGACTGTCCCAAACCCAAGAAGGACAGTCAGGGCTCGACTGAAAGAAAAAAGAAGTCATATGAGCATAGAAAGAGATCCAAGGATGATAAGAAGTTTTCCAGGAAGAAACATGAGGTACTCTTAGCTGAAGAAAGTAAATCTAAATGAGCATAAACTGACAGCGAGGAGTCAGAACCAGAAACCTCATGCAGTTCCAGTGATGGTGAAGAGGAAGTGAAGTGCCTGATGGCTGGTGATACAGAAGAGGAGTCAAGCAGTCAACAGGTATTTGACTTCAGCTCAACTGATTTCACTAGAGAAGAACTTATTTCAACTCTTCATGACATGGTTAATGAGTATCATAAGCTTGCCTTATCGTTTGAAAAGGCCAGAGCAAAGCAAACTGATCCCATAGACAATAAAACTAAAACTGATGAATCAGTTGATGTATTGAGTCTAAAAAGGGAGATTGCTGAGCTCAATGCTGAAAAGAGCAGGAATCAATCAATGATTCAAAAGTTGACGCTTGAAAATTCAAAGCAAACTGAGCTTATTCAGGCTTGGAACAAATCATCTGTTGCATTAACTGAAATGCAGAACTCACAGAAATCAAATACTGATAAAACTGGTTTAGGGTTCAGCACCCAAGATGAAATGACTCCCAATGATACTCGACCAAAACTGAATATGGATAAAGGGAAATACATTCACTTTGTCAAATCAGTTATGGTACAAGAACAAGCTGAGCCAAGTAAACTGGTTGAACAGCCTACTGAAAGTACGAACAAGGCTAGAAGATATGGTATTGGTTATAGCCCAAAAGTTTTAACTGACTCACGTAGTCAATAATCAAAAAGATTTAGCAGAAAATATTCAAATGACTACTCCAATTATTATAACAGCAAGCCGGTTCAGAAAAGATATCGGCTGAACAATCAGTCGAACAAAGCTAAATCACATGTTGTATCATCTGCACACTACACACCAAACACACACAAATTGAGAAAGGTCATCTAGAATACAGCAACTGGACAGTCAGTATGACTAATCCAAGTCGGGGTTCCTAAAAGACTAATCAGTTTAGGACCCAAATAGAAAAAGGTACCAAAAATTATATCTTGTGTGTGATTGCAAGTAACAGGTACAATTAAGGAATCAATCTGGTACTTGGATAGTGGATGCTCACGACACATGACAGGAAATGCAGATTTGCTATCTCAACTGATCAAATACACTGGTCCAAACATCAGTTTTGGAGATAATTTCAAAGGTAAAATTGTGGGTAAGGGTAAGCTTATCTATGGTAACTTTACCATTAATGATGTTTTATTAGTTGATAATCTCAAGTATAATCTGATTAGCATCAATCAGTTATGCGATAACGGATTCTCAGTTCAGTTTGACAAACACTATTGTTCAGTCAAAGACTCAATTGATGAGGTTATTCTAACTGTCAAACGGTGTGGAAACACTTACAAAGTCAGTTGGAATGATCAA
The DNA here is from genome assembly GCF_012295235.1 of Primulina huaijiensis. Lineage (NCBI taxonomy): Eukaryota > Viridiplantae > Streptophyta > Magnoliopsida > Lamiales > Gesneriaceae > Primulina > Primulina huaijiensis. The sequence goes on along the minus strand of NC_133317.1, from coordinate 16,170,014 downwards.
CCTTATGCACCAGTATGTTTCATTGCTTCAAAGATTTCTAAAAACTGGTTGTGGCATAAGAGATTGAACCACCTGAACTTTAAATCCATTGCATATCTGTGTAACCACGATCTTGTAACTGGGTTGCCCAAAATGGATTTTGTCAAAGATAAAATTTGTTCAGCATGTCAGTTTGGTAAACAAGTAAAATCTTCTTTTAAAAACAAGGGCCGTAAATCTTCTTCCCGATGCTTAGAACTATTACATATGGATCTCTTTGGTCCAATACCAATCATGAGCTTAGGGGGAATGAAAAACACCTTGGTGATTGTGGATGATTTTTCAAGATTTACTTGGGTTATCTTTCTCAAATCCAAAGACCAAACTGCTGCACAACTGATCAAGCTTTTCAAAATATTATTAAATGAAAAATCAGTTGGAATTGATAGAATCAGATCTGATTGAGGAACTGAATTTATCAATCAAATTCTTTCAAATTTTTTAGAAAATGCTGGAATTAAGCATGATCTATCAGCAGCTAGAACTACTCAGCAAAATGGTGTAGCTGAAAGGAGAAACCGGACCCTTAAAGAAGCTGCTAGAACAATGCTTGTTGATTCGGGCATTTCTCAAAGGTTTTGGGCAGAGGCAGTAAACACTGCGTGTTATACTCAGAACAGATCGATAATTAATAAGAATCATATGAAAACACCATATGAGATCTGGCATGGAAGAAAAAGTGTGGTCTCCTACTTTAAAATATTCGGCTGCAGATGTTTTATTCTCGATAATGGTAAAAATCATTTAAAAACCTTTGATACAAAATCTGCAGATGAAATATTTCTTGGATATTCTTCAGTTAGCAAAGCATATAGAGTTTTTAATAAAAATTCTTTGAATGTTGAAGAATCTATCCATGTTGTTTTTGAAGAAAACGCTCTAACTGATAAGCCAACTGATCCAGTTGAGCTAATTGATAGAATTACAGAGATCAGTTTGGAGGATGAAGATGAAGAAGACAATCATACCAATCACAACAACCTCCAAACACCAGAACCAAAAGTGCTAGATCAACCAGTTGAACAGGAAGCTACTCCTGATGTTCAGTTGGGGGAGCCTTTTGAGAATATTCAACTGCCAACTGATGAAGCTCCAACTGATGCAGAAGCAGTTACCAACTTGGATACAACAAACACTGAACTTAGATGGAAGAAATCACATCCTCCGGAATTGGTGATAGGTAATCCATCTGATCCGGTAAGAACAAGAAATCAGATGCTTAATTTATTTATTCATTTAGCATTCGTATCGCAATTGGAACCGAAGAAAACTGATGAAGCTCTTGCTGATCCAAATTGGATAAATGCAATGCAAGAGGAGCTGAATCAGTTTACCCATAACAATTTCTGGAACATAGTTCCAAGACCACTTTCAAAAACTGTTATAGGTACAAAATGGGCATACAGGAACAAACTGAACGAAGATGGTTCAGTTGTGCACAACAAGGCGAGACTGGTAGCACAAGGATATATGCAGGAAGAAAGAATTGATTACGATGAAACATATGCCCCAGTTGCAAGACTGGAAGCCATCCGAATATTCCTTGCCTATGCATCATTCAAGAACTTCAAAGTCTACCAGATGAATGTGAAGAGCGCATTTCTAAACGGTCAGCTGCAGGAAGAAATCTATGTGGAGCAACCTCCAGGTTTCATCAATCATACTTTTCCTGATCATGTCTACCATTTGAACAAAGCCTTATATGGTCTAAAACAAGCTCCAAGAGCTTGGTATGAAACTCTTTCAAAATTCCTAACTGATCATGATTTTTCAGTTGGATCAGTTGATAAGACCTTGTTCAAATTCTCTAAGAATGATAATATTCTACTTGTTTAAATTTATGTTGATGATATTATATTTGGGTCAACTAACCCCAAATTATGCGAGAAGTTTGCTAAGTTGATGCAGGACAAATTCGAAATGAGCATGATGGGTGAACTGACATTCTTCCTTGGACTGCAAGTGAAGCAACTGGAAACTAGTATTTTTATCAGTCAGACCAAATATACGAAGGAGCTGCTCAAGATGTTTGGCATGGAATCATGTTCAGCAGCAAGCACTCCCATGAGTTCATCAGTCAAACTAGACAATGATCAAGGGAGAATATCAGTTGAGGCGACATTATACAGAGGTTTAATAGGTTCATTATTGTACCTAACTGCTAGTCGTCTTGATATTGTATTTGCTGTATGCATGTATGCTCGATTTCAAGCAAATCCTAAGCAATCACATTTCTCAGCCGCCAAAAGGCTTTTAAATACCTTAAGGGCACACAAAATGTTGGGTTGTGGTATCCTAAAGACTCATCTTTCAATTTAGTTGGATATTCAGATGTAGATTTTGCAGGATGTAAGCTTGATCGAAAATGTACAAGTGGATCATGTCAGTTTCTAGGAGACAGACTGATCTCTTGGTTCAGCAAGAAGCAAACATCCATAGCTACTTCCACGACTGAAGCAGAATATCTTGCTGCTGGAAGTTGCTGCGCTCAACTGCTCTGGATTCAGCAACAACTGAAAGACTATGGAGTTATCGCCAAAGAATCGCCTATATTTTGTGATAATACAAGCACGATTGCTATCACATATAACCCAGTTCTTCACTCAAGGACCAAGCACATCGATGTCAGGAATCACTTCATCAGAGATCATGCTTTGAAGAAGGACATCAGACTGGAATACGTCTCAACTGAGCAGCAAGCACCTGATATCTTCACCAAACCACTACCCAAGACTAATTTGTCTCACTTTCGCAATATACTTGGTTTAATAGATTTATCTTAATCAGTTTTACTAATTATATCTCAGTTGCTAATTTATTTGTGTCATTTATCTAATTCTTAAGTGATGCTAGCTTGTCAGTTTGTTATTATGATTCAGTTAGTCTTTTATTTTTTCAGCTGATGTGATTAACTATTGCAAAAAAATAAAAGACAAAGTTAAAACAAAATGAGTTTTTATTTAAAAAAATTGTTGCGGATTACACCAAAATATTCTTCTTCAACAAAAGACCTCCATTTTTTCATCCAATCGGATATATCGCCAGTAGAAGTCTTAAGGAAGCTATCAGAAACAGCGATTCGCTCCAGAATAGTCCTTTCCTTATGGAGCATCAGCTGGTAGACATAACCATCTTCAAAGAGGTTCACCGTCTCGACGACGTGCAAACGCTCTCTATATTTCTCCAGCTTTGCCAACACTCTAGGAGTGTTCGCTTCTCCACATTCATAGAAGAACTGGAGTCCTTGCAGCTCCTCCCAATGGCGAAGAATTTTTTGGAAGACTTCATCTTCCATATCAACTTTGTGTTTCTCCAGAGCAGTGTTCATAAATTCTTCAGCGATATCTGGAGTTTTTGAGCTACTTGCACCTGCCATTTTATCTGCTGAATATTAGTAACTGATATGGTTGATACTAACTGAGCTATTTATATTTATAGCGTAGGGTCAAGGAAGATGAAAGGGCTAAGTCGCTACAGCAGACGATTAACCTTCACAACATAAGATTTAATTTAATTAATCTTGCTTACATTCGCGTAATATTTATATGCATTTATTAAGGGGGAATATTGGTTTTTAAGAGTTTAACTGAGAAGACAGAAGTTAGTAAATCTTCAACTGAAAGGACAGTTTTACAACTGATCGTTCAGTTGGATATTCCACTAATCTTCTCACATACGTTAACCAATTAATCATTTTTATGTTCCAAATTAAGTGACGTGACTATCTATCAAGCATTAAATGCTATTTTTCAGCAAATGATAAGTTGAAACGTGGACCCACATAATCCACATGTTTACTACACACGTTCTTACCACACGAACACACGTTTTTATTTCAAAATTTTCATTGACTGACACGTGTCCAATAATACGAACAGTCGCGTACAAAAGTACTTTTCCCAATCCATTTCAGTTCTTTTTCTTACGCTTATCTAAAATTCTCAGAGCAAAAGCAAATTCAAGCCTTCTTTTTTGCATAAAATCATTCAGTTCAAATGGCCAATCAGATTCCAGCGCATATGTTGAACGCTATGGCGATCAATTTCGATTCAGTTCTATCTGTCAAAGAAGCTGATGTCAAGAATGTATTTCAGAAGCTTCAATCAGCTGGACTCAGAACATTTTTGGGACAATCTTCCCAAGAGATCTATCCGAAGGAGCTTTTCGATTTCTACTCTAGTGGATTTATCAATCAAGATGGAAGCATCTCATCTACTGTCAATGGTCAGTTGTTGACCATATCTGAAGACTTCTTTGGTGAAATATTCTTGTTGCCGTCTGATGGACTGGCACACCTTGCTGATGTTAAAGCATCGGATATTGAAGAGATGCAGACACTACTCTCCGCTGATGGACGGAAAATCAAAGTTTCCGATCCAAAAAATGAACTAAAGCATGAGGTTCAGTTGTTGGCTGACATTGTAGCCAAGGGGCTATTGACGAAGGCAGGATCCTTTGCTGCTCTTACTTTGAAAAAATTTCAAGCCCTTACCATTATCATGGCCGGACGAAGACTCAACTGGAGGCAACTCACCTTCAACATATTGAAAAATATGTTTCAATCCACCAAACAGTCGAAAGGATTTGCTATTCAGTTGAGCTATTTGCTGAAAATCAAAAGGTTGGTGGCTGATGATTCTGAAAGATCATCTAAATTCAAAGTTTTCAATGCCAAAAATATTCTGCAGCCCAAGGCCAAACTAGATCTTACTCCTGATCAATTCGTCAAGATCAAAAAGGAGATTGGAGCACAGCAGGCTGCTCCCAAGTCTGTGAAAAAGGCAAAAACTCTGACACAGCTGAAGACCTCCAAGAAGAAGCTGATTGTCAGTTAATCGGAATCGGAGAAAACTCCATCTCCCAAGGTTACCAAGAAGCCCAGAACCCAGAAAACCAAGCGAATAGCTTCGCTGGAAGCTATTCAAACTGAAAGGCTGAAACCTTCAGGCGCTCAACAGCCTATTCAGGCTATTCCACTGAAAGCCGTTCCAGCTGAAGTTTCAGCAAGAGATCAGTTGCCTCAATCAACTGATCCATCCAAGAAGGTCATCACCTCAGCAGGTGAAAAGGAGTCAGCCAGGGCCGTATCTTCTCTGCAAATTGTCAATCGCCCTACCATCTTTGCTCAGGCTCGACCTAAAGGGATCACTATTCGAGAATTGGTGGAAACTACTCGTTTGAGACTGAACATTCCACACATTCTCACTGATGAGAAAGGCAAGGGCAAGATGATTGAAGAGCCCAAGCCAACAAATGCAATCAAAACCCGTATTGACCTTATTTGGTAACAGGTCAATGCATTTGTATCGTCCAAACTGAAACTTGTGAGGCTTGGACCACGTACAGAACTCACACTTTTGCCAAACAGTTGAAAAGGAAGTCTCAGCTGAAGAAGTTTATCAGGTCGGAAGCCATCGTTTTGAGGATAGTCAAAGCTGCTACTATTGTGCAGGCTTTGGAAAGGAAAAATTATTTCTTTGATCTGATGAGAGCCAAGAAGTTGGCTCAACTAGTTGAAAAGTTGAAAGCAAACTACATTCCTACGAATCCAACTGCTTACAATGATCGAGCCGTGCTTACTCAGTTGGATTCAGATCTTACCTCCTTGCATGTACAGATAAGATTTTGGGAAAAAGATCAGGAATTAGTTGATCATGGAGGGTCTTCAAAACAAGAGGAAGAACCCTCATCACCGAATAAAGAGCAAGCTCAGGATGTGTCTCAACCCTCTGTTGTTGATCCTCCAATGTATTCAGAAGCTGACTTAACACTTTCCAATATTGATGAAATTATTCAGTCAGTAGTACATGAATCTCAACCAGATGAGCTTATTTCTGAATCATTTGATCACTCAACTGATCAAGCAGTTCAAGAGGCTCCTATTTTAACTGAAGAGCCCGTTCAGCCAGTTATCTCTGCTGAACCAGATGATCCAACTGATGTGCCAGCTCAGTCCACAGATAAAGAAATTGCTGAAAATGTGGAGGCTCAGTTGCTCAATTTTGAAAATATTCCAACTGACGAGCCAGCCCAAGTTTCAGCTGGTTCTCAAGCAGAAGCACCAGTTGATGATCCTCCAACTGAAGGTCTCACAGATTTACATCTTCAACAGGACAGTTCAGTTGCTACTCAGGATCCTTCTTCTCCTCCTCTAGATCAAATAGAGGTTATTGAATCAGTTGTTCCAGAACAGACTATTGCAGAGACAGTCGTATCTGACAAGACCTTAATGGTATTTGATCAAGTCTCCAAAGAACAAGAACCTGGAACTTCTGGACATCTACCTCCTCAGTCGTCTAGTGATCTTGAAGTAGTTCTTGAAGAAATTCAAGATATTCAGAATAATATGCACAAAATACTTACTACCGTTTCCCAGATTCAGCGAACTCAACTCGCTCATACTCTGAAACTGGAACATGCAGAGGTATTCAATTCAGAGAAACTGAAGGCAGTTCATGCCACCGTGACCTCTCTTTCCCTTGCAATAGAAGATATCAGGAAGAATAGAGGCTTAGCTGCAAGTCTCTCTGTAACCCAAGATGCAATCAGAAATAGAGTTGACTTTGTAGAGACATCTGTTTCCAGAAAGATAGACTTGATGCAAACAACTGTGCTGAATGCAGTCTCAGACGTAGCCACTTCTGTTAAAGTTCTATCAACCGATGTTAAAAGGTTATCTATCAGAATGGAGGCGTTTGACAAAAAGGGGGAATAGAGACCTAAGCTACAGTCAATCAGTTGATGGATTTATCTGTACATATTATTTCATTCTTTCATTCATTGTACGAATCTGTACACGACAGTTTTTATTTTATCTACAACAGATTTGAAGGACGTCTATAAGCCTAACTGATCAGTTATTATTTGCTTAGTGTTGTCAAACACCAAAAAGGGGGAAATTGTTGGAAACTTAATTTCGGCTGTTTGACAAACCATGTATTTATTGGACTAACTGATCAAGTATTCGAATTATACAGCTTGCCTAACTGAAGTATCGCATGAGTTATCAAAGGCAACCGAATCCAGCTGAACTGAACCTTCGAAGTTAACTGACTAATCAGTTGAACCTAACTGGATTCCTAAAGACAGCTGACGGATCAGTTGGAAACTGATCAATTAATTCACTCAGCACAAGTTTATCAGCTGATCGCTCAGCCATACACATTATCAAATGAAAATGACGTTCAACCGACATCAGTACAAGCAGACTGCAACTTGTAGTGGAACGCCGCATTTCAGAGTCTACAGTGTACGATTGTAAGGAGAACGTGGCAATCAACGGATATAAAGTTCAAATATTATATCAAGTTACCGTTGGAAGAGAAGCCTATAAATAGGCGAAGAGAGCAGCTGAAGAAACAAGGATACAAGAACAACTATTTTACTCAAGCTGTTACTCTGCTGAAATCAAAAGATCACACTTACTAAGTTCTATCTGTAGCATTCAAGGCTACCGTCTTTGAGCTTGTTAGCACACTGTAATATCTGCTATATTGTTAAGTTGTGCTAAGATCAGTCAAGAACTGAAATAGCCTGTTGTAACTAAGAGTTTCAGTTTTGGCATTGATAAGACCAAACTGAAGTGGGTCAGTACAAACATTGTATTCGATCAAAGTCTTTTAGTAGAAATCCTATCTTCGTGATAGTAGGGGTGACGTAGGAGTTATTCCATTCTCCGAACATCCAGAAACAAATCTCTTGCTTTTCATTTCAGTTACCTTTTATTTTAGTTATTCTATCTATTATTCAGTTTACTTCCGCAACTGTTTTTTCCAGTTAAACTGATTGTCATCGACTGATGAGATACCGAGTATCAGTTTGTCATTGAACTGAACTCAACTTATGAAAAACGAACATAATCAGTGAGTGTTTAATCAACCCCCCCTTCTAAACACTTTTCACATCTTAACCGATCCTTTCAGTTACGCAACAACATATTTCAGCATTACTCTAGGAAGTAATCAATAAAAAAAAACCCCAAATAAACATCATTAATTCACACACACACACACAACAACAAAATGCATATATGAATAGACTTAGGAAAAAGGCAATTCTCTTCAACAAAATATCGGAAGTTAAACTGAAATGTCCACTACTCGTTTTTCTTTAAAATGTACTAGATTTTTTTTTTCTTTCTAATTCATTTGGCCAAAATTACTATGTATATACATACATATATTTTTAAAATACTTTTGCATCATTTAAAATAAATCAACCAACATTATTTGAAAATCCAAAAGAAGTAATTCAACGCATAAAATTATAAAATGTCCACCAACCTAAACTAACATTATTTCAAAAATAACTTAACTCGGACATCCTCTCATAATCTCTCAAAGGCATCATAAGTCATAAAATCTTTCAAGTAAACATAAATCATAAACTTATTTTATTTGCGGAAAACTAGTGTCAGTCCTCGGGTTATGTGCACCTTCAATCTAACAAGATCAACTACCAAGACTTCCATTATTATCAAGCTCACCTGCATCGATCACACCTAGTGAATCTATTGACTCAACAAACCTTAACAATGATAACAAGTATTACATAAACAATCACATGCAACAGCAAAATTAATTTACTTAAAATAGCTTTTCATGAACATGCATAGCTTAAACATTTTTCCTTTCATAATATCTTATCATAGTTCATTTTCATCATATACATTTTGTAACGTCCCGAAAATTCGAAGGTCCACGTGAACCGCATGCATGCAAGATTACCAACTTCTTATGTATTTTAATTAAATTGCTTTATTTTCATAAATTAATTATGATGGCATATTTACATGTTTAAAATGTACTTTTTTGTATGAATGCATAAAACTGTATTTTTAAGAGTTGCGATCGAGGAACGGAGATCGAGGGTTTAAAAATGAAAATTTGTTTTATTAAATAGTTGTTTTTAATTATTTAAAATAAGGTTGATGCTTTATCTTATTTTTGAAATTAAGGAGTTTTGAGGTGATTTTATACGCCGGGACGTAATTTTTATCGGTATTCGATTTTCAACAAAAATATGAATGTTTTGACAACCCGACTAATAATTTCACAAACTCTATAAAACAAAATAATTTTATTAAGCACTAATGGACTTATTGGGCCTAGTTAACTTTGTTAATGGGCATAAGCTACCATTAGTATTTTAATTGGTATTTAAAGTGCAAAACCCACCCCATGCCATTCACAAACTCACGCTTCCCTACCCCTCACACGCAAGACTCTTCTTTTCTTTCTACAACACACGGCACCCACCATAGCAAACAAGAGTGAGTTTCAAAAATTTGCAAGGAAAATTCATCCAGCGTGCCCTCGTCGTCGTTCTTCGATTCGTCAACGATAATTCGTGCGTTATACACGCAAAGGCACGCCATACATATCTTTTTTCTCGTCTATCACATCATATTATGGTTTTGAATTACGTTTGTATGGAAAGCATGATTTCTTAATTAATATTTTCGTAATTTTGCATATACATGTGCTAAACTCACGATTTTATGTTCCAAAACATGATTTATATGTTCATGAAGGGGCTGCCATGATTAGAGATTGATCAAGGGTCATTTTTACACGAGTTAGGGAGTCCTAGGACACATGAAACAAGCTGCACACGAGTTGATAACATGCTGGAACCTAAATTGGATTGTTGTGTCATAGGTGATAGGGTTCGAGGGAAAACCGTGCATGGCTTGGCTTTGGCTCGAACAAGGTTGGGTTGGGACGCGGTTGAGTCAGGGGAGAAGTCCTAGCCACGCTAGGACTCGAGTTATAGGGCTAGGGAAGAGTCCAAGCGCACAAGGACTCTTCCCCAAGCCACCCGAGAACTTGCGCGCAAGTGGTGTAGCCGCGCAGGGAGACATGGCTCGGCCAGGGGCTTTGGACTGGGCTAGTCTAAGTTCTTATGGTCCAAAGAGGGTGCACAAGGGGCTGGGTCAGGGCCTGGATAGGTTGGTTAGAGTCCTAGCAAGTTTGAAGAGTCCTAGTGCATGTAGGAGGCTCGGCCATCGCATGCTTCTGATTTTGTGGCTACGGTTGGGGCTTGGGTTTGAGTCCTAAGGGTTCTAAGGGTCCATAAAGGGTCTGGTTTGAAGTTGGCTCAAGGTGGTTCGGGTGTGGCTCGGTGAAAAACGTAAGTTGGCTCGTGGGGTCTTAGCTTGGTTTGAATTAGGGTTTTCTTTGGTTTAAAGTTTGAAACATGGCCCAACGGGGGTCGAGTCGTGGTTCACGAGGGCTAAATAAATATTAAAAGTCTAAGTTTTTAATTTGGCAATTTTATATTAAAGTTTGATTTAATTCGGTATTAAAACGCAGTAATATATTCTAATTAAAGATTAAATTAAAAGTCATTGATTTAAGCTAATAAAAATACGAGAAAATTAATGTAAGCTTAAATAATTATTTGGGATGGTCTAGAGTCGACAGAATTAAGAAAATGTCAAAACGTGAAATTTTACGTCTAGGTGTAAAACGATAATTTTACACCCGAAAATTAGCAAATGTCATGGCAGTGCTCTGAATGTTGTTTTATATATTAAAATGATTATTTTGAATATTTATGGAATTTTATGATGAAACAATAACGTTAAAAGACAAGTTGCATGCTTAGTTTGAAAGAAAAACGATAAGTGCATGTTTAATTTTTATAAGTGATGAAAATACGAAATGTTGAAAGAAGTGAAGTAATTTTGACTAATACGATGATACGATGATATGATTGGAGATATCATGAGAGAAAAGGCCTCAGAGGGAGCCCGTTTATAGGAGAAGGCCCCAGAGTGAGGCCGACGATCGTATTTTCAATAACATGATATGTTAATACGTAGGCCAATGTTCAGTTGACGAGTGAGAGTGTCGCTGATGTCCCTGTCACCTAGTACTGTGGTTACATGTATATGGATCCATCGCCCCAATACGAATACGAAAGTCACAATTAACGATCTGAATTCAACTAAAAAGGAATACTTATACGTATATGATGAATATGAATATGTTGATGATGATATGATATGAATATGTTTATGTTGATGCATGATTATGAAAATGTTATTTTACCTAAAAGTATTTTCACTGTTGCTTGTGATCTGTATACGTATTATTTGTTATCAAGATTATGGTGTGTTGAGTCTTTAGACTCACTAGGTGTGATCGATGCAGGTGAGTGTGATATTAATGTTGAAGGAGGTCTTGATGGTTGACTTTGCTGGACTGAAGGTGCAGATAACCCGAGAACCAACGCTTGTTTTCCGCACTAGTTTATGATTTATGATTTTTAAGATTATGTTAAAGATATTTTTACGACTTTCATTATGATTTTGAATTGTTTTTGAGAGGTGGTTAGTTTTAGCAATTTTGCTAAGTTAGGATATGCAAACTTTTAACGATTTTATGATTCAAATTATTTTCTTTGATTTTCCGATATAGTTGGTTGTTTAATTTTCAAATGGTGCAAAATATTTTATAAGTATATATAGGTATTTCGGCCGAATTAATGAGAGTAAAAAAAAAATTTCTATTACTTTTTAAGAAAACTTGTAGTGGACGTTTCACATTTTCCTTCTCATCATATACGTATACGTATTCCTTTTATTGAATTCGGATCGTTAATTGTGACTTTTGTTTCAGTTGAAATTTGATGGATCCATCTACGTGTAACCACAGTACTGGACGGCGGGTAAATCAGCGACCCTCTCACTCATCAACTGAGCCTTGGCCATACATATCATCATATCATGTCGATTGAAATACGATCGTCGGCTCCCTCTAGGGCCTTCTCCCGTAAACGGACTCCCTCTGAGACATTTTTCTTCACGATATCCCCAATCATATCATCATATCGTCGTATCATTGTATCATCGTATTAGTCACAATCAATTCACCTCCTTCAACTTTTCTTTTTTGCATCACTTATAAAAATTCATGCATATATATAAATCATATTTCCTTAAAACCAAGCATGCAACATGTTTTTTAGCATTATCGTTTCATCATAAAATTCCAGAAACATTTAAAATAAATATTTTTACATTTATTACAGCATTCAGGGCACTGCCAGGACTTCTAACATTTTTCAGGTGTAAAATGACTGTTTTGCCCCTGAAACCCTAACTTTATCAATTTATATTTTGACCTTTGAACGACGACCCAATTCATTCCAAACTTAACATGACACCTTAAAATATACCCATGAATATTTCTCAGACGTAAAATTAAGCCCTCGACTAATTTCCCAATTAGTTTTTAAACTTAGAAGTACAACCCGGTTTTGACTCGTATGGACTCGAAACTTTACCAAACTTGAACCATATCTTAATAACACCTAGTTATACCATATAAAACCCAATTCAAGCCAACTCTGACCCTTGAACAAGCCTAGACCAGCCGTTGAATTCCTGCCCTACTTCGTTTGAGCCCTAGCTTACCCATCCCACGCAACCTTCGACCCTAGCCCTTAGCTGCTACTACTTAAATTATAATTCACCCAAGTGTAGGTTGTCTGCAAGTAATATATTTCCTAAGTACGAGATCGATCCACAGAGAGGTTATTTTAAGTTTAAATTTATTAATTTATAGATTACCAAATGCAAGAACGAAGTTTACAACTTCAATTCCATGTCCCTTCTTTCAATGCTTTGTTCCATGACTTTAATCACCGAATTTGACTATGCTCAAAACAGCAAACATGTGGGGAATTGTCTGTAGATGAATTTGGCCATTTGATTCACCTCATTTGGTTAAATATTAAAATAGTTATGATTTTTTTACTATATGCTGGTCATGGTGAAAGTAAATTTATCCTCCTTTTGATATTTTCACAATTTGATCATCTTAACCAACTTTTTAAGCAATCATTGTTCTGCAAAGTTGTAGATAATTTCTCAAGGATTCCAAACATGTTTGAATCACCTCCATTTGAGTTTTCTAGCTTGAGTTATCATTATTTTACTAACACGTAGAAAACTTGAAAATAAAACATATTTAATAAGATATTTAAATATAAACACACAATACTAAAATAACATAATTTTATAATTTTAATGAAACTTAAATTTAAAATATAGGTTTTAACATATAATAAATTATTAATTTTAAGTTTCATCATACCCCCACACTATCTTATTACTAGTCCCTTAATAATAAAATTTATCGAAAAATCACAACCTAGATTATTTATTCCTTTTATATATTCAAATATACAAACATATTCATTTTAAAAACAAACTCATATACCGATTTATATATATATATATATTTTTTTTTTCATTTAATATAATAATATATAATTAGATGTGCTTTTATTATTATTTTCACATAATATATAAAGTAACAATATATATATATATATATAT
>NC_133317.1:16156267-16156465 GCF_012295235.1 Primulina huaijiensis | reverse complement strand
AAAAAAAAACAATTACAATAATCAAAGAACTTTGCAGTCCGTTATTTATCTTCTATTTTTTTTATAATTAATATTTTTTTATAGGGGAGTTATATTATTGTAATTAACCATTTTTTAATAATCAATAAAAGTTTATTAATTGTTTTCTCATTTCTCACCACTTACTCACAAAAGATGTGTGAGTATATATTATACTTT